>NC_053148.1:19959960-19991065 GCF_016808335.1 Panicum virgatum | reverse complement strand
AATTCCGTCACCGGACATATTCAAAGATATGTCGGTATTGCTGCCATCATCAGCTTGTTCGGGGGCATCTCCTTGTGCACCACCACCTTTGGCAATCATACTCAACAGAAACTGTTCGTCTTCCGCATCTGTTTGTTGTCGCGGGTCCATCGTAACTAAAAAATGAATACAAATAAAACCCTTAAGAAAATTCTCTAAAAAATTCATATATTTGTGTTAGCGCGAGTTTCCGAGCTCGAGAAGTAATATAAATGACACATTTGAATTAAGAATAAAGAATACATGTAATTAAAGTCTTTGAATAGATATAGTCACAGAATAGATATAAATCAATTCTACTTTACAGAATAGATATAGTCACAAGGATTCCAAAAAGTCCTTATTTGCCCTGGTCGAGTAGAAGACTTCGTTTGGATCGGACTTCGATTAGCTGGACGTTTCTTTGGGATCGTCGTACGATTAGATGGACGAGGATTGGATCGGACGACAATGTTTACATGGACGAGGATTGGATCGAATGACTACGTTACATGGAAGAGGATTGGATCGGCGTACAAGTAGATGGACGGGGATCGGCGTACGAGTAGATGGATGAGGATCGGACGACTACGTTTACATGGAATAGGATCGAATCGGCGTACGTTTAGCTGGACGAGGATTGGATCGGCGAACATACAGACATACACATATACGTACACACATATACATACAAATTAATATATTACAAATTAATATAATTTCACTATAAATTAACTCATTAAAAAATTAACACGTAATTTACGTCAAATTAAATACCATAATTTACAATTTATGAAATTCACACAAAAAAATGTGTGTGTGTGTGTGCGTCGGTGAGTGAGCGAGAGACCGAGCGTAATTTTGTGTGTTAGCGCGAGTTTGCGAGCTCGAGAAGTATATAAATGACATAATTAAATAATAAATATATGATACATTAAAGTCTTTGAATGACATAATTAAATAATAAATACATGATAAATTAAACTCTTTGAATGACATAAAAAAATAATAAATACATGATAATTAAAGTCTTTGAATGACATAATTAAATAATGAATACATCATAATAGAAATTCTCTCTAATTCTCCATTTCCTTCTCTATTTCTCTCTAATAATATCCATAATTGAATTCTAATAATATATCCATAATTGAATTCTAATAATATATCTATAAATCAATTCTACTTATTAATATATAATAAATAAAATTTTCCAACTATTTTTCATGATTCGAGATTTTTCCAACTATTTTCTACAATTTTCTACCTATTTTCTACAAACTCCTATCTATTTCCAACATTTTCTAACATAATAAAAAAAGCTGATGTCAGCACATAGTAGTTGCTGACGTCAGCAAAGGGCTTACGTCCATGGGCGCCGGCGGTGGTGCGTCGAGTCGGCGAGGTGGTGGCTGAGGGGTGCAGCGCGCCGGCGGTCGAGGTCGCGGCGGCACGGCGGCGGTCGAGGGCAGGGGGATGGCATGGCGGGCGTCGAGGTCGGGGCCGGCGAGCTCGGGCAAGCGACGGTGGAGGTCGCTCGATGGCGGGGGGCCATAGGGGCAGGCGAGGTCGGGGCCGGCGAGCTCGGGCGGCGGGTGGAGGTCGAGGGCGGGGTCCGGGCGAGGTCGGGGCAGGCGAGCTCGGGCGGCGTGCGGGTGGAGGACGTCGGCGCTTGGGCAGCGCTCGGTGATGACGGCGCTCGGGGACGACAGCGCGATGGGGCGGCAAAGCTCGGGCGGCGCGTCCTCTGGTGGCGGTGGTCGGCGGTGCTCGGGGACGACGACGGTGGAGCAGGAGGCGGTTCGGATCGAGCAGCGGGATGACGGCGCGCCGGCGGAGATCATGAGAAAATCACGAAGTGTTAGGGGAACAGGGGCGAGGAAGAAGGAGAGTTATATGGGGGGGGGCTTTTGTCCCGGATGGAGCCACGATCCCTTTTGTCCCGGGTGGTGGTATCACCCGGGACAAAAGGTATTTTTGGGCGGGCCGGAAAATTCCTAGTCCACGGCCCATCTTTAGTCCCGGGTGGATCTACCACCCGGGACAAAATGGGCTTGTTTTCCTTCATTCCCACCAAGTCTTATGTTTGTTTTTGTTTCTTTTTACTTCTCTTTTAAAATAGGCTTTCATTTGTTAATCCAGTTTTAAAAATTATGGTTCCAAAAATTATGGAACAAAATTTCTTATCTCTATATACACTTGATATATGCAACAAAAATGTTTAATTTTCATTCAAGTGATTGGGTCAACGAAATAATCTAATTTTTTTGAAATTATATTTTTTATTTTGACCATGCAAAAATATATTAGGTGAACAAATTTTTTCAAACTTTTGCTTTTCGACAGAAAGTTGGTTTTATCACGATATTAACGTTTAAAAAGTGAATTTTATATAAAATTAAGCAATTTCATGATATTAATGAGTAGTGTGAGAGTTTGTGAGATAGTGTGTGTATTACTGAGATTGTGTGTGTTAGTGAGAAAGTATAGTGTGTTTAATGTGAATGTAATTTCATGAAATAAATAAAATTAGTTGAGTAATCCATATTATTATATGAAATTATACTTGAGTATGATAATTAAGTGAAATTATAAAAAATAATATATATATATATATAATACATAAGGATAATGGTACAATACATATATAATAAAAGTATTCGAATTGTCATTACTTTTGTATATAATAATAGAAAATGATTTAAGTACATGAAAGATTAGCGGTAACAAACTTTCTCTTGACAAATATGCCTTGATTATGATCACGGTGCAAATATAGAACATTATCATTGGCTAGCTGGATGCATGGATCAGCATTTACGTCAAAAGTGGAATGACAACAAAGTTATTATATTTTTCTGACAAGTCTGTCTTGTCCTCCACTCCAACGATGTTTCTCTTCCCTAATAGAACTATGTGTCACTTAGACTCATCCTTTTGCTTGTTTATCCCCTTTCTTTGGCTTGCTGGACATGTCTTTAATGTAGAAAACCCAAGCGACATCCTGGGCTAGGACAAACGGCTCATCTCTATACCCAAAATTGTTGAGATCAACTATTGTCATCTCATACTCATCTTTGTTACCCCTCCTCCAGATAGCTTAACCCATTGGCAACGAAATAGAGGCACCTTGAAATTGGGACTGTAATCCAGCTCACATATCTCTTCAATGTAGTCATAATATGTGTCTTTTTTCCATTATTGTCTGTGGCATCCATACGGACACCACTAGTTTGATTGGTACTATTTTTATCTTGGGCTATCGTATAAAATGTATTACCATTTATCTCGTACCCTTAGTATGTTAAGTTAAGATATTCTAAGATGGACCCCTAGTCAATAAGAACAATTGTTCACTTATATCCAAATTATGCATTAGATGCTTCCGCAACCAGCTACCGAAAGTGTTCATGTGCTCACGTGTAATCCAAGCCTCAGACTTTTCCGGGAATTCGGAGAGCAGAATCTTCTTGTGTTCCTCGATATACAGGTCAACCAAGGATGACTGTTGAAGAACCGCATAATGTGCTTTCTTGAATGAGAAATCATAAATATAGACATAAGATTTCTTTCCTATTGTACCCTTTCCATTTAGTCTCCCCTCATATTGCGATTCAGGGACCCCAATCGGTTTAAGATCATCAATAAAGTCAACACAAAAGTCAATGACCCTCCTTAGTTCCGTAGGCACTGGCGATACTTCCGTCTGGACGAGCTCGATTATGAACACATTTCTTGAGTACCCCCCATGAACCTTTCGAATGGGAACATGTTGTGTAGAAATACTAGTCCGAGGATATCAATCTCTTTCACAAGGTGCACTAGAAGATGTGTCATGATATTGAAGAAAGATGGTGGAAATATCAGCTCAAAGCCAACAAGGCATTGCACCACATCATTTTGCAGCTTTATCAAATTGTCCGGGTCAATGACCTTCCGAGAAACTGCGTTGAGGAAGGCACATAGCTTTACGATGGTTAACCGGATGTTATTAGGCAGAATCCCTTGCAGCACAACCAGAAGAAGTTCAGTCATAAGCACGTGGCAGTCATGGGACTTGAGATTTGTAAATTTCTTCTCTACCAAATTTAGGATTCCTTTTATATTGGATGAGTATCCTGATGGAAGTTTTATACTGCTCAAGCAGTCAAACATGCTTTCCATCTCTTCCTTGCTAAGAGTATAGCTGGCAGGACTTAAGTATTCTCGTCAATTATCTCGCTGTTGTGGATGTAAGGCATCTCGTTCTTCCATACGTTGTAATTCTTGACGTGCTTTTAGTGTATCTTTTATCTTTCCGTAAATTCCCAAGAATGCTATCAGGTTGACGCAAAGATTCTTCGTGAGGTGCATCACATCAATTGCATGACGAACATCTAAGACTTCCCAATACGATAGCTCCCAAAATATAGATTTCTTCTTCCACATGGGCGCCATTTCCGTTTTCATTCGAAACAGGTTGGCTACCAGGACCCTTTCCAAAAATAACTTCTAGATCTTTTACCATGTCGAAGACGCCTTTACCACTACGGTGCAATTGGTTTTGTTCGGTGGTCCGCTTGGCCTTTGAAATGCTTGCCCTTCTTTCATACCGGATGCCTGATGGGAAGAAATCGACGATGACCCATGTATACAACCTTCTTACAGTGAGTCAACCATATATTATCGGTATCATCTAAACAGTGTGTGAATGCTTTATATCCTTTGTTCGAATGTCCTGATAAGTAACTAAGATCAGGCCAGTCATTGATCGTTACGAATAGCAATGCACGTAGGTTGAAGTTTTTCTGTTTGTATTCATCCCACATCCGTACACCTTCATCGCCCCAGAGCAATAAGAGTTCTTCGACCAATGGTCTTAGGTACACATCAATATCATTTCCTAGCTGCTTTGGGCCCGGGATAAGCACTGGCATCATGATGGACTTCCGTTTCATGCAGAACCATGGTAGAAGATTGTATATACAAAGAGTCACAGATCAAGTGCTATGACCACTGCTCATCTCACCAAAAGGATTCATGCCATCCGTACTCTAACCGAACCTTATGTTTCTCGCATCCAATTCAAATTCAGGGTACGTTCTATCTATTTTTCTCCACTGCAACCCATCAGCGGAGTGTCTCAACATCGAGTCTTGCTTGCGTTCCTCTTTGTGCCATTGCATCAACTTAGCATTATCTTTATTTCTAAAAGACGCTTCAAACATGGTATTATAGGCGAATACCACATGACCTTCGCAGGAACTCTCTTCCGGGGATGCTCCCCCTCGACATCGCCAGGATCATCTTTTCTGATCTTGTAACGCAATGCACTACATACGGGACATGCATCCAAATTCTCGTCCTCGCCTCAGTAGAGGATGCAGTCGTTGGGGGCATGCATGTATCTTTTGCACTTCCAATCTTAGAGGGCAAACAAATTGTTTGGCTTCATACGTTGTGGTAGGTAATTCGTTGCTCTTAGGGAGCATATTTTTTATTAAGTTTCAGTAATTCACCAAATCTCTTGTCGGATACACCATTTGTCGCCTTCCATTGTAGCAACTCCAAGGTGGTGCCAAATTTTTTCAATCCATTTTCACAATCTGGGTACAACAACTTACGGTGGTCCTCCAACATCTTTTGGAATTTCAACCTCTCTGTTTCACTCTCACAGTCTGCCCACACATTGTGCAGTGCCTGCCCCAGATCGTCGCTGGGATCATCTTCTGCTACATCTACTTCGGGCTCTTCCATGGGAATATCGTCATCGAATCCACCGAATCCAGCATTTCCGGGAAAGTGGTCGTCAAAATCTTCTTCTTCATTGTTTTCCATGGTAACCCCCTATTCTCTGAGCTTCGTCCAACAAACACACTTCTCCATGAAACCATTTGCGAAAATGTGGCTGTGGAGAATTCTTGAAGAGGAGTAATCCTTATTATTGTTGTAATGAACATACGGGCAGCACATAAAATCATTCTGCTTGTTTGCCTCAGCCACAGACAAAAAATAATGCAGGCCTTCAATGAATTCGTTCGAACGTCGGTCATCATTGTACATCCATTGCCAGTCCATCTGCATTTTAAATAAATCAATTTGAATTCTTTACACGTATCAAATAAATAAAATATATCAAACATAAATTAAACTAAATGTAACATAACATGAATAATTAAAAGATCTGCAATATCCATCATACATCATGATTAATTAAAAGGAGTACTTAATCCATTACAGAATTTAACAAAGGAGTACTCAACATGCAACTTAAAAATTTGCACAACAACATATAGGTTTTCAACCGTCCTTGTGTGGGAAAGCAGAATGCACTGACGGATTTCTTGCTGGCGCAGAAAAAGATGGCGGAGCTGAAACCTCCGAGTTTGGTGGTGACGAACCGTAACATCACAACAAATCCTCAAGATCAAACGGAGGTTCCTCGCCCCTTGCCACACATTTTTTATATTCTTTTTCCAAATAACGGAGCACTGCCCTATGAAAAGCACTAGGTTTCTTGCACCGACGACCTACTAGAGTTGTGCCCTTCTCCCCAGAAGGATAACGATCACCCCCACCGCTGCCACTCCTTCCGGCTGCTGATGCCATATTTTACTGGAAAACACTTTTATTTTTCCCAAAATTATAAATTCTTACAATTACAATGCAAATATTATTTACTATTATAATTACAATGATCAGATTAATTACTCTTGCAAATAACAATAAAAACATATAAAAAAATAAAATCTCTATAACTCCTAATTATTTTGACACCCTTCAATTTCAGGAGAACACTCTTTTCAATATCCAGAAACCCTCTAGAAGAAAAAAAAACTTTATTTCAAAAAATATATATGTCGGTAACCTCGACCCTGCGGTGATGACACTGTCTTTCGGGGGGACACGGTGCTGTACAAGTACATCACCAATAGGCCAGGCGCAACACCAATATTTACGGTTGATAGGAACACAACACTTGGCACAGACAGCATGCTCGTTGATATGCTCTCAGTGCAACAACGGCCACGCTGACTGTGCCAAATGTTGTGTTCGTATTAACCGCAAGTGCTGGTATTACGACCAGCCCATTGGTGACGTCCTTATAACACATCGTGTATCTCCGAAATGTAGTGCCACCACCGTTGAATGGAGATTAACGACGTATACTTGTTTCGAAATAAAGATTTTTAAGCTTTTAGATGGTTTCAGTGTGAGCATGAACGAATACATCACTAGAGTGTCAAAATAATCCATTCATAATACAAAAAATTCTAATATACTCATTTCATTAATTCATTCATTAATACAAAAATCAACTATCCACAATATGGTCATATATACAAGTACATCACATGAAGTGTCTACACTCATTTTAAAAATTTCTACTATCCACATACTAATCTAAATCTAAAAGAAAATCACACCTACATATGCAATCTAAATATCCAAGAAATGAGCTAGCTACACATTTTCTCTATTTCTAAAGCATGAAATGAGCTATACAAGCCAAGAAAGAAGAGAAAAACAAGCCCCAAACCTTTAGTGACAATTGATGGACGGGGGAATCAAAGATCATCACAAATGTGGTGAAGAAATGAGCAAGAACTCCCCTCTCCCGAGCCAAGAACAGCAAGAACAAGTAAGCTGAATGGCTCGGGCGGGGGGAGAGGGAAGGGGATAAGGGGGCCAAGGAGTTTTGTCCCGGTTGGAGATACCAACTGGGACAAAAGAGGGGCCTTTTATCCCGGTTGGTGGCTCATTGTTCCGGTTGGAGGCACTAATTTATTCTGGTTGGTGTCTCCAACCGGGATAAAAGGCCTCTGTCCCCTTGTTGGCCCGGCTAGCCGTTGAACTCGAGATAAAAGCCACATATTATCCCAGATTCAAAGACAGTCGGGACAAATAATCTAAAATAAAGTCCTATTCTGTAGCAGTGGGAATGGATGGAGATGGATCTCAGCTCCGTTGACCGCTGCCGCGTCGTCCATTGGGCTGCCTGATCGTCAGATAAGAATTCTACAGTCCAATCCCACCGTTCACGGAGCGCGACGAGGTAGAAGACGATGCTTTTGTCCGCACATAGCACCCACACGTGCTTCCTGGCGGCCAACCGGCCGGCCTGCTGCCTGCCTCATCACTCTTCGATAGGTACCCGCCCAAATACGTCATCATGTCGCCATGCTCATGTCATCGATCACCTGCTTGATTGTCCAGTTGGCCCTTTTCTTTTCTTTTTTCTGAAATTAGAAATTAATAGCTCATGTAATAAGGCAAACTAAGCAACAAATATCAAACGGTGTGACTGGATGGCTGCAGCTGCCTCAAGGGGGTGGAAGCATCAATTGCTTTATCTCGCACACAAATTCGTGCACTAAATCAATCCTGAATTGCAGCATCCACACTTCTCCCTCCAACAGACAGGTCATTCCCTGAAATGAAGAGCAACTCCAGCAGGACCTCTATTTGGATGACTAAACTCATATTTTAGTCATTTTGCTCAAATTTCCATCTCCAGCAGGGCCTCTATTTGGGTGACTAAAATGAGGGGGTGACTAAATTTCATCTCCCACCCTCAATTTGGTCACTTTCTACTTAGACTAACAAAAGTACGGCCCACTATTTTTTTTTCCTTTTAGTCTATTTAGAAGTCTATTTAGTCGGTACTACTGGAGTAGAGACTACATTTTGGATGACTAAACTTGAAAAGTGGGTGATTAAAATGAGTTTTAGTCACTCAAATTTAGTCACTCCACTAGAGTTGCTCTAACTGTCCTCCGATTCAACTGTCATATCTTCGCTCGACACATTCTCCAGTAGGTGCATATTATTTCACTAATATCAACAATTGATAATCCTACACAGAACCAATTCACCATCTACCATATATTATATGGGAGATCAACTTGCTAAACCATTGGTCAAAATATATAAACATATGGGATATGACTGCAATGGTTAGTTTTTGCAACTGCAATGCTCTAAACCTATTCAACAGAAGACAATCCTACACGGTATTACTAGTTAAGCTAAAAAAATTACACGGAGATTATATACGGAGATTAACTTGTTAAGTCACTGTTGAACATACAAATTCATGGCCACAATGGTTAATGGTAGCCGCTGCGATGCTCTAAGCTTATTGCCCATCGCACCCATTACAAATCTGGATACGGAAATCACCAATTCCCATGTATTTCATCACAAAAAGTCATGATGACAGCCTTTTATTTAATGAGAAAACAAACTCCAAATGAGATCTGATTTGCTCCTTAAATTCCTACACAGTACTACTACTAATTTCCCATTAAAGCTCAAATGGCTGCACAGAGGTTGTATCAGTTAAATTCGAAATACAAATGCACGCTCAGAATGGTCAATTTTTGCAGTATCCGTGATCTAGAAGTCAAGTTCATTATACAGCAGTTATCAATTACGGGAGCCCATTCTGACTATCTAGCAGTCTACCACCAATTGCATCCAATTCATCCTGGTGAAAGCAGCAAGCATAGCTTCCTCAACGAAGCCCCCTAACGGATCGAATTTTGCCGCATGGACTCTCCACTGGGCCGGCCCAACTAGCAAGTGAACCTTGTGTGTGCACCTCAACCAAGGCCCAACACCCAGCCCCTCTCCCCAATTCCGCCGTCCGCTCCCACCGCGCAACCCGCCGGGGCGCCGCCGCCGGCGATGACCACCCCGCAGTCCGTCTCCACCTCTCCCGCCCGTATATCCTACACGCCGACCTCCCCATTTCCAAGATCCTTGGGGAGGGATTGCGGTCGGGTCCTCGCTTTCCCCGCTAGGCCGCGCGGTTTCTCGCTCCGCCTCAGGTCGTCGACTGTTATGGCCGCCGCCGGCGTCGGCGGCAGCGGCTCCCCCGCCGCGCCCGGAGACTCCACAGGTAGTTTACGTGGCTGGATAGTGGAATTCTCGCGCTCTGTGCTGCGTCGTGTGGGCGTCGTTCTTCAGCTGTGCTCAAGCCTCAACCCTTGCATCCTTCATGTCGTGCTCCTCTGGTAGCTATTTCGATGGGTTTTATTTATTTCAACTTCATTTATTTATGATTGAGTTCAAAATCTTCAGGGTCTTCTAGGATCGGAGAGGTTAAGAGAGTGACCAAGGAGACAAATGTGCATGTGAAGATAAACCTTGACGGCACCGGTGTTGCCAACTGTAGCACAGGGATACCGTTCTTGGATCATATGCTCGATGTGAGTGTAATTTGCTTGGCTTGTGTGTTATTAGTAATTAGTTTTTTCCCGGGGGGGGGGGGGGATCTGTTCAGATATAATATGCTTGCGCTTGCTTTCTATGTGATTTCTGGTATCCACTGGAAAATTACACCTTATTTTGTGCAAAAGGGGAGAAAACAAAACCTCATAATTAACATGACAACCACCTTAGATCAAATCAATAATATGGACAAGTGGAAACATCTTCTGATAGGAAATTTTTTTTATGCATGCTGCTTCCTGCTCTAGCTTCAGATAAGAGGGCCAGTAGCAGTCATATTATTTTTAGGAAGAAGGTATGTGCTGTACCATTAGAACCGGAAGCCATATGAGTGTGCAAATTTCTACCATGTTTCCAGTTCCACGTGTTGCGGGTGATCGCTCTTGGGACTCTGCTATCGAGCAATTACTTCGCAAAATGCTTGTTTCATTTTTTCTTTTTCCTAGTATGATGTGATCGATTGAAAGAGTTATACTTCTCCACCTCCAATCAACTAATGTAACGAGTGAGATGGATGGCTCTGGTTATTCCACATAGATGACAGAAATGACCACTGTAGGTAACGAGCACTTGCGAAGAGAAATAAATGTAAACATTAAAATACAACCAAAGCCAGCATGCAAAAAATTGTCTAAAAAGCTCAGCTATTTCCCTTGTATGCCCTTACAAAAGCATTATGTTTAATAGGTTTCTGCTCTTTAAATGCCCTACTATTCTATCCTACTTATATCACGGGGTTCAAAGTAGAAAGTTCTAACTCATGTTACTTGTTAGATAAGTATGTTTTTCCAGTCAAAGTTGTCCATTGACTTAAGTTTAAACCTTTCAGCAACTGGCATCACATGGACTCTTTGATGTGTACGTTAAGGCAACAGGTGACACACACATTGATGATCATCACTCAAACGAGGACATTGCTCTGGCAATTGGAACGGTGATTGTTACTTTCCGAGAACATTTTCAACTTGATATTTATACTTCTAGAAGCACTTGTAGGGATCATTATTAACTTGAGGTTAGGATATCCTTATATTTTCATTTCCTAACTTTTGTACTAAATTTAGCACTGCACAAACATACTGTATTTTCAACTTATACCTTATGCTGAACCATTTGTAGTTTAGTTTCATGCATCTGCATTGGTAGGCAACAGTCAGTGAGAAGACCTCTGATTGTCTATGCAGGCACTGCTTCAATCACTTGGTGATCGGAAAGGGTTTAACCGATTTGGGCATTTTACTGCACCACTCGATGAGGCAGCAGTTGAGGTTATACTGGTAAGTCGCAATCTCTTGCTATATTTGCATAATATGAATGTGCAATTTTTCATATACCTGATGTGCCTATGTATGCATTGTTTTCATAAGTCTCCAATGTTGTGCGAGCATATACATGAGTTACTCATGCCTGGCTCTAGTGCTCTAGACTAAAGAAATGCTCTAGTTCTTTTTGAGTTTTTTCGGACTTCCATGTATTCATGAGCATCTACTGTTACTAGAAGCTCGTACATATGCATTTTTCTGACACTTAACATTTAGACTTGTTTGCTGAAGTTCACATATAAAATTACAAATACAATTTATGTTATGTTACTCTTATCATATACTGTTTCCTATTTTTGTTACCAATGTTTTAACTTGTCATATGGATACACAAACTTTAACCACCTCATTTTATAAGTTGAACCAAACTGTGCTTTTTTGTGACTTCATGGGTCATGATTTCCCCCCTATACCCAGGATCTGTCGGGTCGTCCTCATTTAAGCTGCGGCTTAGATATTCCTACTCAGAGAGTCGGTACATATGATACACAGGTAATTTGTGAGACCTGCAAACTTTTTATCATTTATCAACCATCTTTTCAAAGAAAACATCCTTGGTAGCCACCTCTTCCTGTGTTTAAAAAGAAATATTTTTTGATGAAATCTTCAAACAAAATTTGAGTCATTTTATTCATCATCAATGTTGTGCAATCCTTTGTCTTGTACACTCCTGCAGTCAAGTTAGGCAAAAGTTTTATTTATTCATTCTGGTTCCAGCTGGTTGAACACTTTTTCCAGTCTTTGGTGAATACATCTGGGATGACTCTTCACATCCGTCAGGTACATATTGCTATATGCTCATTGCTCAAATCAAATTCTCTTCAAAATAGTTGGATCAGTGGTACAATTTCAGTCGTTAGCAATCAAGCGTATCATAGGCTGATCATAAGAGTCGAGATAGTTGATTTTTCCTTGTTACGTAACCTACTTGGCATGAGCATGACCCTGCTCTTCTACTGCCTGATCCCGCTCCATTTTTTCTTTGAAGCTTGCTGGGAAGAACTCACACCATATTATCGAGGCATGTTTCAAAGCATTTGCTAGGGCCCTTCGACAAGCAACAGAATATGACCTGCGCCGTCATGGCACTGTCCCCAGGTTTGTCTCCACTTACTGGCAGAGGATAGCATACGCTCTGTCCTCCTATTCGGATTCATTTACATCCCTGACGATACCTTTATTGCTTTTCTCTATGGCAGCTCCAAAGGTGTTTTGTCAAGATCATAGCACTACAGGTTCAAACGATTGCTTGCCAGCTTTTAGCTTGCAGCTATCAGAGGAAACAAACAAAGCGGGCAGCTATACACAGCTTGGTTTGTTCTGCTTTACATCGGGAGTCTGCATTACCTTTGACAACAAGTTATGGCATCCTTGCTAATGAGATTGTCAAAAATCGAATGTGCCACCACCCGGTATTGGGCTTATTTACAACAGCGGTCTAATGCATCTGCTCGCTGCTGCAATTTTCTCTGCTGTCGGGAGCTACGAGATTATCTGAAGATTGGAAAGGAGTAGACAATAAGCTGCGACTCTGAAAGCAACTCCAGTCAGGATTCAAGAATAATGCTGTGCCTTGTATAAACTTTGCAGCATGGGCTGATTTGAGCCGCATATGTAATGATTGTCATTTTTCAAGGGAATAAAATTGTTTCTGTGCGTCTATTTCTCGTGATACTGGAGTCGAGGAAACTAGCGGTCGCTCGATGCGGTGCGGCCGTCGTGCCCCTGCCACTGCCGGCACGCTGTTCAGCTTAGTGGTTACGGCGTTTCCTTAAACACAATAATACGTATGTAGGCGCTTATACAAAAGAGAACATATGAGAACATATCAGGTTCAAACCAATCTTTTTGTGCTATGATGTGAATATCTTTATCTTTATGAGTTGCTTCGAGTAAATGAGCCAGCAGATCTTAATATTGACTAAGTTGCTTATTGCTTACGATTGACAAAGTCACTATAGCCACGTCACCTTCGATGGCCACATGACCTACTAATGAAAAAATAATACTGTTATGAAATAGACCAAGTACATTGCAAGCAGCCGTAGTAGACCAAGGTTTCGAATCCGAGTGAAGGTTCCTTCGCGAGAAGTGACCGGTTCGTTGTGATCATGGTGTTAAATTAAACCATTTATCTTAACCAAAACTTTAGTGCAAATACACAAAAACAGAATTTATGATGCTAAAACAAATCCACAACAACTAAAATGGTATTTACATATTTTTTTTTAAAAAAAGATGAATGGTCAAACGTTAACGTCGTGTCCAACAGTCAGCGGTGACAAACATCTAGGGTCATGCTGGAACTTATACGGGCAACAATAAAGTTTGTGGTAACATCGGGCAAGGGGAGAGATGAGGAGTGGCGCGAGATATTCACGGAAGCAGGATTTATGCACTACGATTATTGAGCTCTATCCGTAGCTACCTAGCTACAAAGTGAAACAATATGTATGTATAGGAGCTTCATTCTAAGATTGAAATGGCATACTCTAGTCAGTTCCTCCGTCCCCCAAAAAAAAAAAATCATCCTAGAAATTCTAGGACAAATTAATAAAAAGATAAAATGAGCATGTTTGCCCCTAGTTATTACCCATATTCAATACTAATTGATTCTTGCATACACATGCACTTTCTAGATATGGTAAGATAACTTGTTTTTTTTAGGGACAAATTTTAAGTCCTAGAATGTTTAGGACGGAGGGAGTATATATATCAACAACTACTTGTTCCTGCAATTCAACAACCTCATGCCCGCAGTGATCACAAGTTCACGACAGATTCGCAAAAACATACAGAAGGCTATGCTTTTCCAAAAAAGATAAAAAAGACTATATTGGGTTAAACTGTCTTCAAGCAAGCCTCGTAATACATGTGACATTCGCCTGGCTACCGTACCAATGATCCACAGACAGAAATTAAAGTGTCACTACTGTATACCTGTAACTATAACAATCCCAAGTTTCTAGACAGGAAGGGTAGTTTACCCTGTGCAGTAAACATACTATGTAAAGCCAGAGTTTCTATTTTTGTGATACACGCATCACCAGAAATTTAATCTCACAGAAAATTTCCCTGTACCCATCTCATTTGGAGTCTGGTAGTAGCAAAGACTATTTCTCAGCACCATCCGTTTCTTCTGAACTTCCCTTGAGACTCCCAGATCTCACTGGTAGGATGCTGCGCCTTTCTTTGCCTCCTGGTTTAGCCGACGCGTTACCGTACCAGATCATTCCGAGAACAGCGAGGACCATCCCGAGGACTACCTGAAGATTCAGGCCCTCCTTGCCAAAGAAGACAAACCCAAGGGACAGAACAAGCACAGTCTTCATGTGGCCCAGCACTTGGAACGACACAGCAGAGAACCGCCCGATGCAGATGAATTGGCTCAAATTAACCCCAATGGCGATGAAGCATGAGAGTGTGAGGAAAAACTGTAGAATCAATGAAACTCCATGGTAAAAATGACAGTCAAATAATTCTTATCCAGCAAGAGGATGACAATTGAAGGAAGCCATGGTTGCTAGAAGTTAGCGGTAGCAGACCCAGCAGTACATGGTGGAATTTCAGAACACAAAGAACTAATGATATCATTGAACTAGTGTGAAAGTTTCTTCATAACATCCACAAGACCATGATATAAGTGCACCATAAACTTATAAACCATAGCATATGCAGTGACGAGAATTCTCAAACATTTTAATGAAGGGTAATCACCATTTTATCTCTTAAGCAAACAGATAGATGAGATCATGAGAACCAGCAGCATAAATTGCCATATGATCAGAGATAGAAACATTCTTAAGAGACTACCCTTACCAGAGCAAGAGATGAGAAATTGAAGTGATCCACCCTTTTGCCTGTCAACAAGTAATCCATAAATGGTCCCAGTAGCAGGAGGGACCCTGCTTGGGCTGGAGCAGTGTGGCCCAGGAGGTTGAACGAGTTCAGAGAGTACTTCCTTTGAAGAAAATGAACATACTGCAAAATGAGCAGAAATTACAAAAGAATTAAAACTGTGCCCTTTAATCGGGTACACAATAGGAATAGTATATGAAGTACCAAATTTGTGAAATTAAATGAAATCATGTTTTCACATTTTGGAAATGGAATTATAACTTGTATTATGATAAGTAGTATTATCATGAGAAATTGAGAACACAGTATCAATTCTAACAGTTCAAACATGGAAAATACCAATACTGGCATGGTGGGTAGCTATATCCTAATGTATAGAACGCGCCACAGGGGGCCAGGACACTTGGGCCACGTGCATCTCATTGAACACATGGGCAACCAGCATTTGGGGCCTTTTCTAGACTGGGCCAGGAAGAGTTTCTTCTTAATGCAAAGCTGTGGGGGCGGTCTTTGCCCCACCGGTCGAGTTTTTTTTATATCATAGTACAGAAGAAAAGTTGGAGCATTAGCAGAAACTGCTAATTATTCACAACTTTGCAGAATCAAGGAGCATCATGTCACTAGAGTGGCATATTTTAATACTTTGACTTTTGTAAATATTCATAGTGTGCGAACAAACTACGCAGCTAAGTGCAACCAGAACCAGACAATCAGTTATAGCAAGCAATCTTACTGGTGAGCTGACATACAAGAAATCAGCATACGAAGGTGATCAAACTTACATATTGTTGCAAGGCTGTGCTCCAAACAGCTATAACAGACGCAATTAGACCTCTTGCATTCACACTGACATCAGTAACCGTGCAGACTGCAACTCCTATAAGCACAACCATTATGCTCAGCTTTGTGTCGCGGGAATAATGTACATGATCAAAGACAATCTCCAGAAGACATGAAGCAGGTATCATGCACAGCTTTGCTATCTGAACAAGAGAAAGAACGAAATCAGTTGCAACAATTTAAGGCCACAAAGTTTAGCTACTGAAAAATCCACTAACCTGATAAAAGCCCACAGAGTTCCACATCAAGCTCACGTTCATCCCAACAATTGACAAGTTTGAAAATATCACAAATTTAATCAGATCCGCTACCGGTAACTGGGAGGGCTGGCTCAGGCCTAACCACCGAAACACGATTGTCATCAAGGTTGTAGCCACAAAATGAAGCCCGGTTAATGTTGTGGCTGCAAAAAAAAAAGTAATTAATGAGATGGCAGGAGATATATCGGAATTCCTATGTACAGTTTGTTGAGAAGGTACAAAAATATCGTAGAACACGTGACTACCTAATTTTCAGTAGGAAATTAAAAAATGTTAGCATGTTACTATTACTTCAGTTAAGGCCATAAAAGCTCAACAGACACATTACCAATTACACCAAGGAAGTCTAGAAGAGTGTTGGTTTCAGG
Organism: Panicum virgatum; assembly: GCF_016808335.1. Classification (NCBI taxonomy): domain Eukaryota; kingdom Viridiplantae; phylum Streptophyta; class Magnoliopsida; order Poales; family Poaceae; genus Panicum; species Panicum virgatum. Next base: position 19,974,184 of record NC_053148.1, on the reverse strand, counting down.
TTCAGCAGAAGCACCCAATAGTCAGGGAATTTTATCGAACTATTCTTCAATAGTTAAGAAAGCAAATGAGGTGAAAGCTGCATGGAGGCATGCATCAGCATGGTGTGCACAGAATTATTAAGGGTTCGAAGAACACGCTCAGCTTTGCCATTTTGAGGAGACGTATAAGGGCAAGAATGTCGGAATAAAATACCACGGGATGCTAAGAGAGCCGTGGTAGCAATATTAATAAATACGCGGCCATTATCAGTCTGGAAACACTTAACGGGAAGGTTGAACTGAGTGTGCGCATAAGAAATAAACTGAACGATATGCTCATGAACATCAGACTTATGATGGAGAGGAAATGTCCAACAATAATGAGTAAAATCATCCAGCATTACTAAATAATAACTGTAGCCCGAAATACTAGGAACAGGAGATGTCCAAACATCACAATGCACTAACTCAAAAGGAGAAGAGGTCCTGGAGGTAGAGGTACTAAATGGAAGGCGCATGTGTTTGCCTAGTTGACAGGCATGGCACAGGGAGCGATCTACTTTAGTACAAGTGATATGTTTATTCTGGAGCGAGGAGACGGTGGCTGGAGCAGGATGGCCGAGACATTGATGCCACAGCGAAGTGGAAGCAGCGAGAAGGGCGTGGGCAGTGGCTGGTGCTGTAGCAGTGATGGTATACAAGTCTCCATCACTATTGCAGCGAAGAATCACGCGCCGCGTCCTGAGGTCCTTCACAGAAAAACCAAAGGCATCAAATTCGATAGAACAACTATTGTCGCGGGTGAATTGACGAACGGAAAGGAGATTGCGAACTATGGATGGGACGACAAGGACGTTGTTCAAGATGAAGTTAGATGCTATGGTGGGAAGGAAGGACTGACCACGAGACGTGACTGGAATACTAGTGCCATTGCCTACAACAATAGAAGAATGCGGTGAAGGGGTACGGGAGAACAATATACCTTCAGAGGAGTGCATGTGGGTGGTGGCGCCGGTGTCCATGACCCACGGAGACGAGCCTTGGAGAGACATCTGTTGGAGAGCGGCGACGAGGCCTGCCTGGTCCCAGGAAGGCGCAGGAGCCTGGGAGAGCTGAGATGGGGCGAAGGCGGTGTGGGCCTGCTGTGGCGTAGGGCCCAGCAAACCCTGTCCGCTCCACCCGCCCGTGGTGGATGGGCCTCCACGGTAGCCAGCTCCCTGGCCGGCCCAAACGCCCGCCTGTCCTCCCGACTGGGCGGCCCATGGATTGAAACAGAACCACGGGCCGGTCGGGTAGGGGGGGCGCGCGGCCTGGCCGCCCTGCTGGTAGCCGCCGCTGCCGCCGCCTTGCTGTCCGCCCCCGCCGCCGCCTTGCTGTCCGCCGCCGCCGTTGCGCTTCTTCCTGTGGCGGCGCTGCTGCTGCTGTGGCACGCCGGAGGGCGCCGAGGAGAGGCGGCAGGCAGAGCCACAACCAGTAGAGGAGGGCGATGCGACCAGGGCAGTGTTGGCGGTGACGGAGGCTCCGTGCGCGAGGCGGAGCTCCTTCAGGGCGAGCTGGTCGAGGGCCGTGGCGAAGGTCATGCCGGGCGTGCCGGCGATGAAGTCGCAGGTGGTGCTGAACTTGGGGTTGGCGCCACGCAGGAGGTTGAGGACGAGGGTGCTCTCTGCGACTTGTTCCCCAGCATCGCGAAGGCGATCAGCAGCCTGCTTGACCTTCTGGCCGTAATCTTCAACAGAGAGGTCGCCTTGGTTGATGTTGTGGAATTCATGGCTGAGGTAGATGCAGCGCGGAGCCCTGTTCGCCGTGAAGTGGGCATCCATGGCGACCCAGAGCTGGCGCGCCGTCTGATCCGGTGCCATGGCGAAGTCTAGCACAGATTCAGAGACGGAGCCGTATAGCCAGCTGCGGACGCAGCAGTCAGTTTGGATTCAGGTGTCATCAGGGGCGGCAGGAGCTGCTGTCCCGTCGATGTGCTTGAGTCCAAACTTGCCGCACATGGCCTTGAAGTAGGTGCTCCACTTGGTGTAGTTGCCGGCGCGAAGTTCCAGTGTCACAGGGACGTGGGACTTGACGTTGACGGTGGCAAAGGGGATGATGGCATCTCCCATGTTGGTGGTGCTAGGGGAGGATGCACTGTCCGTGATGGAGGAGGACATCAACCAGGGAGGAGAAGGAGGAGGGGATGGCGCGACCTATAGGGAGGAGGCGCCGGTGGTGTGGTGGACGACGTGCAGGGATTTGCACGCCGGAGCAGATTGGATCTGCTATGGAGGGGGGAGGTCAGGCCCACGGCAGGGAGCAGCACACCTAGGGCAGCAGAAGGGGGATGAGGCGCACGGCCAGGGCTAGGGTAGGGCCCGGTCTCGTGATACCATGTAGAGAGTTGGGCAAACACCACACACCCTAGGAGGGGGGGGGGTGACCTTTATATATATAGGCCGTATGGCTTGAGGTACAAGTAAATCAGGTACATGACTTATACAAAGCAAATACAGCATATACATCTAATAACATTGTCATTTGCAACCAAGATTTTTGGCCTGATTGGTTCGCTTCCAAAATGTTGGCATTGCCAAAATGTTAGCAAGCCAATAAGTTTTGGCACTTGTTTGGTTGAAAGCCAAAAACACTGCCCACCAAATTAAGTTCAATTCTGATATTTTGGTAGAAAAAATTGGAATGCCTAGATTTTGGCATGCCAACATTGGTACTAAACCAAGCAGGCTCTTTATTACAGAAGAGTATGCATCATTCGAATTGAAGTACAAATCCTTTTCCTTCAAATAAAATTTAGGTAGGAAACTTTCAGTGGTGCTGTTAAAACTACTAAAAAGAATTTTTATAAGATGTTTTCCAGTTTTCCAAATGTGCAATGCCTAATGAAAACGTATGAAGTCCACATTAGAAAAGAAATACCATTACTTTCTTCAGGAAAAAAGAACAATCAGGACAATACTTGTTTGTTATTCAAAATAGAAAATATGCGTACAGCATTCAGTTCGAAGTCCGATAACCACATAACAAAATGTGGCAGAAGATTATACACACAGTAGCCACAGATACAAAGACTAGAGACCGAATATGGTAGTCCAATATATTAAAAATAAATGCTCAGTTAAGCACAGAGCCACAGACATACCAAAAGTGAATCCATGCTTAGCCATTAAAGCTTTGTTGACCATGATGATTCCAACGGATGTAGTAACATTGAAACTCCATGCTGCAAAGTCAAGGACAGCCTTTTTGTCAGACTTCTTCAGGGAAGTCATCTCCACTTTCATGGATGCAATTCAATGCTTGCTGAATTACAGTCTCCAAGAGACCGATACCATCAGATCCAGGAATACAAGTACGAACTGCAAAAGGCGAAGTGATTAATCAGAAGAGCAGTTCACCCAGTAAGCATAAATATATGTATGTATACAGAGCAATACAGTTTTTACAAAGTGGGAAGTGGTGCAGGTTATGCATGGGCCTGAGATTTCCGGTAAAGTTCAAGTGATTGCACAAGGATTAAAAAAACTGAATAAACGATGCAAATGATTCTCTGTAGTTTTCACTGGCAATGTTGGTTCACGATAAAGGTAAACAATTGTCTGAGTTGTGTCACGTGTGCATTCTCTGCATCACAAGAATCATGGAGCAGGACCAATACTCCATCAGGTAGAATCAGCACTCGCCTCTAACTCAAAAGAGCATCGGGTACGTAGGCATTGTATCAAACAACCACCAGGCAGGCAGGAGAAGTAGGCACCCAAAGCAAGACGCTACCACGGCACAAGCAGGGGCCCATGGTACCTATCAGACAGACAGACAGGCAGATCACGATTCGCGATCAAGACGCGCCATGTCTGTGTAAGGATTGGTGAGTACGAGGAGCACAACAGGCAGCCGGTGGTGGCGTGGCGCCGTACTGCCCCGGCGTGCAGGACAAGTGCGCAGTTACGCTTTACAGCCAGCCTTGTCGCTCACCTTCGCCTCTCGCCGCAGCTTGCTAGTACCTCCGTCCGTGTGTAGCTCGCCCTCCCCACTCCATTGCCGCAGCAGCAGCACCTCGGATTCGGAGATGAGCCGCGGCTACGGGCGCGCCGCGCGGACGGCGGAGGCCGCCGGGCACACACGCACGAGAGAAAAAGGTGGGGGCTTGCACTCATCCAGAAACGATCCAGGAAAGGGGAAAGAAGAGCGGAGGAGGGAATCGCGAAGGGGATGAGAGGGATTGCATATTTACCTGCGATGCCGGGCCTCTCGATTGCTCGGAAGCAATGGATCCCTCCGGCCGTCCGGCGTGGTGTTTTGATCTGAGATTTGGGTGGGCGCCGCGCCGGCGGGGTGTTGCCTGTGGCCGCCTCGTCTCGTCGGAGGAGCGCGCGGTGTGGGGTGTGGTGGTGTGCGTGCGTCGAGCTCGTTTCCGTTTCCCCCCTTTCGCCCTTCCGGTTTACAGTTATTTCTTGCAACTCCCAGATCTCTGCCCAGGGGCAGGACGGGACTTGTATTTATATACACACACAAGTCACTCCACTTTGCTTTATTTCATTTTTTTTCATTTTTCTATTCAATTCAAACTGATAAATCCCTCGGGTAGCTCGCCATGATTTCGTTGTCAGCAAAGTGACAAGGAAAGAAAATTCTGCCGTATTTCTTCCTTCCGAATGCCAGGTTTTACTATTTTTCAAAAAGGAAGCTCTCAATTCATTCTAGTATTAACTATTAGGCTGCCTAATCTTTAGTGTACTTGCCTCCTGAAAAGTACAATGTTGACCCAAACAAAAATCAATTCAAATAGTAGAGTGCATCATAAGAATCAACACTCATATAGTACGTACCATGTGTACTACATCCTAACAATGCATTGAAATTAAAAATGACAAAAATACCATTATATTGCCATAGGATCAGCCTACCAAGGAATGCCACTAAACTGGAAACGGGAAATGCATTGTGATGGCTGCTTGCTGCACATGCAATCCGGATGAAAATTTCGAACACACATAAAGTAGATGCCAGCCCATATTCACATGGCCCTCCTACCAATGCATGATCTTGATGCAAACTTTTTTCAGATCACAAGCTACCCCACCTCAATCAAATTAACACGCCATGCAACACTACTAAAAAAACGGACTAAAGGTCCTGTCCAAAGGTACCAGCTGCTGTTGCAATCGGTACTGATGCGTGGCATTAGTACCGGCTACAAAAGCAGCTGGTAACTTTGGCTAGCGGCGATCAAAGGTAAGAGGTTTGGTATCGGGTTAAAGCATCACCCGGTACCAAAATCCCAGTATAGGCAACCAACCGGTACCTACCAGTTGGTGGCACCAACCGGTGCCTAAAGAGCGGACAATGGCACCGGATTTTGCCATGACCCGGTGCCGCCACGTGCCCATCACAAAGGCACCGGTTGGTAACTTCAACCGATGCCTAAACCTATTGTTTGTCACCGGTTGTTGAGCATCAGCCGGTGCCTTTGGCTCACGCCTATAAATACCCCAACCCCTCCCCCCTCTAAGCTGCCATGAACTCACTGTTCATGGCAGCTGAGTGAGGGGAGGGGGCGATTTTTTGTTTCTTTAAAAAGGTTAGTTATTTTTCTCTATAACTTAGCAATTGGTTTTTAGAAGCAATTATCATTTAATTTAGTTTATACATGTGATAATTATTTTTATTTGTAGCATCTTATTGTAGTTATATGCGTTGTCAATTTATTTGATATGTGAATACTATCATATTATTGTATTTATATGTTTTATCAATTTATTTGATAAGTGAATAGTATCTATTTATTATAGTTATATGCATTATCAATTATATATTTGAATTCAAATTTTGTATGGAAATATTATCAATTACATATGCAAGGGGGCTTTATTTAGTTCCCTTTAAAATTCTAAAACTTTACAAGATTCCACATTCGAGACCCGCAGCTCAGCTAGGCCTGGCGCTGCTGCGCTACAGCGTGCACGTCTACAAAAAAAAATATTATCGTGCCACTGCCATTAATACAGCCAGAATTACCGTGCCAAAGAGAATCATTGCACAGACGATGATCCCAAATCCTCAAGGCTCTAGGCAAACAAACCAAGGTCCATATATAGAAATAAAGTTTTTTCCCAGTCATATAGCTAGAAGGCCACATGGGTCGTTTCTTGTACAAAAATACAAAGTTCCATATAGAGAAACAAAGGTTTTACGCAGTCATACAGTCAGAAGGCCATATGCATCATTATAATTTTGTAGTTAAGTTTTGTTAATAGCGTATTCAATGTTAGTTATAAATTGATAGTATGAATGAACTATTTGTACACTACAATGATGAATATAAATGTATTGTGGACCCAAATGAGTCGGCAATGGATGTACATGGCCGACCGGCGTTCAAAGGAGTTCATTAATGGCGTGCATGAATTCATAGAAGCGGCCGAAAAATACAAATATGGCGGTTTCGTTCATTGTCCATGCAAATTCTGTAAGAATGAGGATTATTCATCATCAAGAACCATCCACAGTCACCTGTTCAATAGTAGTTTCATGCCGAACTACTATGTTTGGACCAAGCATGGAGAAAGAGGAATTATGCTGGATAATAATGTAGAAGAAGAGGACAAGATTCCTGACTTTGCAGCCAATTATAATGCCTTTTTCAATAACACTGCAATGGGTGAGCCTGAAGAAGGTACTGAAGGATACGTTGTAGAAGATGATCTTGGTCAGATGCTGCGCGAAGCTGAGGAAGTTTGCCAAAAAGAAAAGGAATCGAGAGATCTGAAGCGTATGTTGGAGGACTACAGAACATTGTTGTACCCAGATTGCAAATAAGGCCAAAAGAAGTTGGGTACCACATTGAAATTATTGCAATGGAAGACATCAAATGGTTTGTCTGACAAGGGATTCGAGGAGTTCCTGAAACTTATAAAAAACTTACTCCCTGAGGGTAACACCTTGCCGGAGACAACATACGAGGCAAAAAAAAAGTTGTTTGTCCTTTAGGATTAGAGGCACAGAAGATACATGCTTATCCTAATGACTGCATCCTATATCGAGGTGAGTATGAAAATTTGGATTCATGCCCTGTATGCAACGCATGCCGGTATAAGATCCCTCGAGATGATCCAGGCGACGTTGAGGGGATGCGTGTCAAGAAGAGGGTGCCTGCTAAGGTGATGTGATATTTTCCTCTAATACCACGTCTGAAACGTTTGTTCATTAACAAAACAAATGCTAAATTGATGCGATGGCACAAAGAAGAACGTAAGCAAGACAATATGTTGAGACACCCCGCTGATGGGTCGCAGTGGAGAAAAGTGGACACAAAATTCCCAACATTTGCAAATGATGCGAGGAATGTAAAGTTTGGCTTAAGTACGGATGGCATGAATCCTTTCGGTGAGCAGAGCAGTGGCCATAGTACCTGGCCTGTGACACTCTGTATATACAACCTTCCTCCCTGGTTGTGTATGAAGCGAAAATTCATTATGATGCCGGTGCTTATCCCCGGCCCGAAGCAACCCGGTAACGATATAGATGTGTATCTGAAACCACTGATTGAGGATCTTCTATTGTTGTGGAAAGAGGAGGGTGTTCATATGTGGGATGTGCACACAGAGGAATATTTTTACCTTCGTGCATTGCTTTTCGTAACCACCAACGATTGGCCAGCACTAAGCAACCTCTCCGGACATTCCAATAAGGGTTATAGGGCATGCACCCATTGTTTAGAAGAAACCGACAGCACGTACCTCAAGCACTGTAGGAAGATCGTGTATATGGGTCATTGTAGATTTCTTCCGATCAAGCACCCATTAAGGAGGAGGCATGCTCACTACGATGGAAAAGGCAGATCATCGTACCAAGTCTAGGCACCGTTGTTGGAAAATGGTGTTTGAAATGGTCAAAGATATAAAAGTAGTATTTAGAAAAGGACCCGGCAGCAGATCAGTGCAGAGTGATGACGGACGTGCACCTATGTGGAAGAAGAAGAGTATTTTTTGGGAGTTACCTTATTGGGAAGTTTTAGACGTCCGCCACGCAATTGATGTGATGCACCTAACAAAGAATCTTTGTGTGAACCTTCTAGGCTTCCTTGGTGTCTACTGTAAGCCAAAGGATACATTGAAAGCGCGGCAAGATCTTCAACGTATGAAACAACGGGCCGCCCTACATCCAGAAAAAAAGGGATAAAGGACGTCATTACCTAGGTCCTGCGTGCTACACTCTTAGTAAGGAAGAGAAGCAAAGTATGTTCGACTGTTTGAACAGTATCAAGGTCCCATCAGGCTACTCTTCGAATATAAAGAGGCTACTAAACTTGAAAGAGAAGAAATTCGCACACGTAAAGTCCCATGACTGTCACGTGTTGATGACGCAATTGATTCCTGTTGCACTTAGAGGTATTCTACTAGCTAATGTTCGAGCAACAATCATAAAGCTATGCGCCTTTCTCAACACAATTCCTCAGAAGGCAATCGATCCATCGAGTTTAAGCAGGCTACAAGAGGATGTTGTCCAAAGTTTAGTCAGTCTTGAAATGATATTTCCTCCATCTTTCTTCAATATTATGACGCATCTTTTATTTCACCTGGTCAAAAAGATTGGTATTCTCAGTCATGTTTTCCTTCATAATATGTTCCCTTTTGAACGATACTTTGCAGTCCTAAAGAAATACGTTCGTAATCGGGCTCGTCCAGAAGGAAGCATTGCGAAGGGTTACGTCACAGAGGAGGTGTGACAAACCCGCCGAGTTAAAACGCTTAATTAAGCGTAACCGCCATCATTTGAACACATCAGGCGCATTAGCTTAATTAAGTGTAACTTGACAGGCTGTTTCCAACCCACAGGCCGATCGAAACACACCAGAAGTCTCGCACGAAGACGAGCACTGAAGGTACCAGCACGATATAAACTTACAAAAATAGCAAATTATATTAAGACTTTTACAAAACAGCTTTAAATTTAAAATTTACAAATGAAAAGATAGCAGCGGAAAAGAATCTAACTTACATAGCATTTTTTTTCTAGAGAATAAATAAAACAAATTAAATAAATCGAGAACTACCGAGACGTGAAGATAAGGCGCCACATCGAGCCCACCGATATGACACCTAGTTAACTCCTAAACCTGAAATAGGGTAAACAACAAAACCTAAGCAACTAATACTCAGCAAGACTTACCCGACCAGTGGGTATAACTTAGCCCACATATCTAGACATGCAAAGTATTTGGCTGGTGGTTATTTTGCAAAAAAAGCAACTAAAGTAATTCCTTACTTTCATTATTTTAGCTCCAGATTCTATTTAACTTAACCATAATCTAATCTTTGGCATAATCCAACTATAGCATACATGTGAAGCGATAATCATTAATTCAATGTATGGATCCTCATATATATAACTTATCATCCCCAACATAACACTACGATGAGACGCAGTGATCAAGGTGCTCATATCCGAGAGCGACTGACGGCGAATCGATCTGATTTAACCTTGCAAGGTGGACCTAACCAACACGGCACGCAAAAGCCCCGTCGGACCCCACGCACTGACCTTTCCCCTCCCCGCTTCGAACTACAGGACCGCCCCACCATCATATGGTCAGCCGAGCTCAACGTGAGACCACCAAAAGTAAACATATGCATCCCCATTTCTCCGCGACTACTCGACTATCCCAGGAGGTGAGATGGAGTCCTGTACTTTCGAGGTGAGGCAGTACTCGGCTTACCGGTTTCGACTACCTCCTACTCCCGGCATGCGGTTAGTACAGTTCAAACATGATCAATAGGGCCAACAACGGCTCGGTCCTTAACCGACACAGGCGGAACTACACCTCTCCCGCCCGGTCTCAAGCTTCCATTTATATCTAATTCAATAGCTCGGAACCGGATTGTCAAATATTATATATCTCGCGAGTAACCAGAAATTACTCGACTTCTAATCATCCTATTTCTCGCGAGTGCAAGAAGTCACTCGACTTCTATCGAGAACTATTAAGCATAGTATTTCTATCGTCCTATACATGCTAGTACAACTCAGAGAAACCTAGGGATCATGCAACTAGGGTTCCAATCAACTCCTGAAATGTAATGCACAAGTAATAAATACATATATAGGCGTCATAATTTCAAATAATAGATTGTGCACCGGGGCTTGCCTGAGGGTAACACTAAGTCAGTGTTAATGCTATCAAGGCCATGGGCCCTTCCGACCTTGGGTCGGGTCTTCAGTTGCGCCAGCTGGTCCTTCTCTATTTAGGATACATCCACCTAACACCGTCTTGGGGTTCGGCTCCAACATCGCGTGCTTCACGCTCACGCACTGTACATCTAGCGCATCTACATGAGATGCATATGACATGAGAATGCAAATATGACATACAACAACAACTTAACAAGTACCGAGTATCAACACTACTAATTTGAACCATTTATACTTAACATTCCTAATGCAACCCGAAATATCCGGATTCCTATTCAGAATCTACGGATTACCCGGAGTATCCGGGTTAATACCCGGAGTATCCGAGTTTCACAATATTTTCGCCCCAAAAACTGAAATTCTTGTTACGACAAAACTAACACACGAAAATCGAAACTCTTCTAAACTCTAGTAGAGTGACTCGTATGGAGATGATTGACAAAAAGAAATCGCTTAAAACACCCTAGAACAACCAATCCATTTAGCCCTAGCTTTTGGTACCTTGAGTAAGCTTCCCTTGCAAGAAAACTCAAAAATGAAACCACCCCAAGGTGGGATACTGGGAGGAGAGGATCCCCCACGCCGATTGGAGCTCCCTTAGGTCTTGGAATGGATTTGGAAGGAAGGATTTAGGGTTTAGGGCCAAGGGGAAAGGGAGAGCTCGTGAGGGAGAGAGGAAAGGAGAGAAAATGGTGTAATAACATTTGGGAACAGTCACAAGACCAAAAACATGTGATATATAATTTTAGGTCTGGACTATCCGGATGAAAATCCGGAGTATCCGGATACATCCGGAGTTTCCGGGTCTATACCCGGAGTTGTCCACGAAATGTTAAAAATCTAGAGTATCCGGGCTTATACCCGGAGTCTCCGGGCCCGACAGCATTTTTTTCTACCAAGAACAGAAATTCTCATGGTGGAAAACTAGCCCACCAAAAATTGAAACCCTCTTGAATCCTAGTTCAAGGATGCATAAGGAGATGATTGACCAAAGAAAATCACTTAGAACCTCCTAGAAAGGTAGATCGGGCCGGTACAAGTTGGAGTACCTTGAACGAGCTTTTCCCCGCGCGAAGAACTGGAAACCCAAGGCTTCTCGGGGAGGAACATGTGGAGAAGAAGGTGCTCCTCGCCATCTTGAAGCCTTCTTGGCCTTGAGCTCAAGTTGGGATGGAGGATTTGGGGTTTAGGGCTCTAGGGTTTGGTGGGGAAGAGTGAGAGCGTGAGGGAGAGAGAGAGTGATATGGGCTGGTGAGTGAGAGAGAGAGGTTTAAAACGTTGGTGGGTCCTCGGTGACAAAATCACGCCCGGAGTATCCGGAAACAAACCCGGAGTATCCGGATTATTCCGGAATTTCCGGATTCACACCCGGAAGTTCCGGGTTCACAATGATTCCCAGATATAAATTGCGATTGAGTCGACTTGATTTGTTTTGAAAATTTGTTCAAACATCAAAACTGAGTCATTTGGCACCCCCAACTATATTTTTAGCTAAACATTCTTCTTTCCCTGTTCCTACCTTTTACTATTATTTGATTTCAAAAATGACCCGAACCTTTATTTAGAAATCATTTCAAAATAGATTTTCTCGTTTGACAGGTTAAATTACTAGCAAGCATTTCTTCAGTGGTTTTGTTCAGGCAGATTTAGTGCTAACAATCATATTAACCATGGAATTATCTTTGTAGTTATGGTGATAAACACCTGGGGTGTTACAGGAGGTCATTGAGTTTTGTGTTGACTATGTGGAAGAACTCTGCCCAATTGGGATTCCAGTATCACATCATGAGGGGCGGCAGATTGGAAAGGGCACACTTGGAAGAAAATCAGTAAATGCCACAGATCATGCCACGTTGAGCAAAGCACATCTCACAGTTCTGCAACAATCAGCCTTGGTGGCTCCATACATAGAGGAGCACATGCAAATTGTGCGAAGCATGTACCCTTTGAAGTCTGAGACATGGATTACCAAACATCATAACGATACATTCACCACATGGTTGCAGAAGGAAGTCATGACCAATGATCAAATTCATGAGCAGCTAGCTTGGCTGGCTAGGGGTCCGGCAAATTCAATCCTGATGTACCAAGGATATGAAATTAATGGTGGTGTCCGTATAGATGCCATTGACTCTAGTGGCCAAACGAACTCATATTTTGGTTACATTGAAGAGATCTGGGAACTCGACTATGGGCCGTTGAAGATCCCTCTATTTCATTGCCAATGGGTTAAACTCACAGGAAAATGTGTCGATATCGATGAGTACGGAATGACAATGGTAGATCTCAAAGAGCTTGGCTATCGAGACAAGCCATTCGTCCTAACTAAGGATGTCACCCAAGTTTTCTATGTGCAGGACATGTCTAGCAAACTGAAATAGGATAAGTCTAGAAATAAATCAAGTTTTGTAGGTGCCGAAGATGAGCCAAATCGCCACATAGTTCTAGCAGACAAAAGAAAAATTGTAGGAGTCGACGATGTCACAGATGAAGAAGAATACAACAAGGTCGAAGATATGACTCCGTTCGCAGTGGATGTTGACACAAGTATTCTTTTAGCCCAAGAGGAGGCTCCCTACGCATGTCATGATCACAATGAAGGAACGATTGTAAAGCGAACCATCGTTATTATTCTATTAGCTGAATGATTAACTCTTGTAATATTTCCTTTGAACATTATCATATTTACTGGGCAATTAACTGATTTACTAGACATTTATCAGATTTATTATTCAATTAACTAATTTATTAGACAATTAAATGATTTATTATGCTATTAATGTAATTATTAAACAGTTAACTTATCTACTAGGCATTATATGATTTATTATTCAATTAACTAATTTATTAGATGATTAAATGATTTATTAGGCTATTAATGTAATTATTGGTCCATTAATTGATTTACTAAGCATTTATCAGATTTATTAGTCAATTAACTAATTTATTGGGCTATTAATAATTCAATTAACTAATTTGTTGGGCCATTAACTCATTCACACACACAATAATTGATTTATTAGGTACAATATTTTTTTCGAATATCATGAAGCAATATTTGATTTATTGGGCAATTAACAAATTTATTAGGCAACTAACAGATTTATTAGAGAACCAGAAAAGGGAAAAGAAAAGAAACAGAAAAGCCTTAGGTACCGGGTCGAAATATGAACCGGTACCTATGGCTGCCTAGCCAAAAAAAGAGGGGTTGAGGAGTTTCGAACCGTGGCCGCGGCGAACAAAATACCCAGAGTTACCATTGCGCTATCGAGTAATTTCAGTTAGATTGTCGCCAACAAGCGGGAAAAGCAAATGTCGTGGACGCTTTAGGCACCGGTTTTCGTTCTCCACCCGGTGCCAAAGGGGAATTTCAGTTCCCGCCCGTTCGGCACCTAAGGCACCGGGTGGGAGGTCACCCAGTACCTAAGGCATTCCTTAGGCACTGGTTGGATACCCAACCGGTACCTAAGGCTGCCTTAGGTACGTGGTGATTTTATCACCCGGTGCCAAAGACTTCCACCATATAAGCACCGGCTATCTCCGCAGTCTTCCTCCACTCGCTGCCCCTGCTCGATCGATCGTCGCCGCTGCCTCGCCTGCTCGACCCCGTCGTCCCTGCGCCGCCCTCTGCTCCGGCCTTCTCCACCATGTCGTCCCTGCGCCGCCCTTTGCTCTGGCCCGGCACCTCGACCTCCGCACGCCGGTCAGTGCTCTGCCTCCCCCGCGGTAGCGCGGCCGCCCGCCGCCGGCCTCGATGCCCTCCGCGCCATGTCCTGACCTCCTCGACGTATGCCGACGCCGACGCCACCCCAGCTCCTCCGCCCGCCGCGCCTTCGCCGCTGGAGCCACGTGCGCTGCCGCCCTACCACCTCGATCGACCTCCGCACACGCGTCCCCTCCGGCCCCGCTCCCTCGAAATTCGCGGCCTCCATCAGCTCCGCCTCCCCCGCCGGCCGGCCCTTGTCTTTTTTTAATAGTAACATTAGAATTTTTTTCCTTAGCTTTTAGGTAAAACAATTAGTTTTATTGTTAAGTAGATAGTTTAGTTTTATTTAGT
>NC_053148.1:19732460-19957460 GCF_016808335.1 Panicum virgatum | reverse complement strand
TGGGTCGCACCCGGATGTTGTGATAAGCCCAGCCTCTCAGCGACGCAGCAGCTGTGCATCCACGGCGGTGCTCGACATACGAGCGGAACAGCAACTCCAGATTGAGCCAATGGCGGTAGATGACCAGAGGTATCCAGTGGATGATGTCACCATGCCGACACCATGCGAGCTTCATGTGCGAGCAAGGAATATATCCATTCGTGTCGCATACGGGTCAGCCCTGCCCCTGAATCCTTCTACTACAATTCATGGAAGGCCGATACCCCCTGGCTACACCTCTGTCACAGTCGAGCAGATAGTTGGAAACAATGAGGATCTTGAGCTCGACTTCGTTGGAGGGGATGGAGAGAAGACATTGGGAGATTCACTGCACGGGGTCGTTTTATGGCGCAAGGCCGACATCAAACTTACTGCAAGCACAACGGCTCCCATGCAGACCGATCGCCCGTCTCCCTCACTGCCGTCCCCACAACCAGCTCCTTCACCACCGTCTCCGCCGGCGCAACGGGCCACGAGTACTCCAACTCCTCCTGCACTAGAAAAAGGAAAGAAAAAGACAGCATCCCTCCCAGCGGCTGGACCCTCAAAGAAGAAGCAGAAAACGGTCGAAAGAAAATTGACCTCCGAGAAGACCGTTGAGGAGTTGGAAGGGGACATTGCTCGATATATAAAAGAATAGTCGAAGCCTAAATCCCCCCGTCGAGGGAAAATGTACCTCTAGAATTAGGGAAAAAGCTTCTCACGAGCCTAGACAACCCACCACCACCGAAAAGCTTACCCTCGGACTATGAACGTACTCTGACAAAGGCACACAAGGTGAGAAATGTGAAGAAAAAATGTGGCAAGACCATTCCTCAGCTTGGCACACATCAAAAAGAACTCGAGCCCCTCCAGGTGCCAGGGTTGCCACTCCTACACTCGACGGATGTACAACTCCAGGCGGACCTACAGGCCGCGATATTTCTTTCTGAAACTAGATTAACGCTAGGGGAAGCAACGGGGCAAGTGGAGGCGGAAATCTTTGTCGCTCCCGTTCTTACTCCATTCCAGCAAGGAAAACCTTTTGTCACTGAGGAAGAGGAGAAAAGTCTAGGCACGCAGATGTTCAATTTGCATAGATGGTACTTGCGAATGTCGAATGACGAAGGGAAAATGTTTGGAGTCAAGTATTGTGACCATGATTTCTTCCGCGGGGAGGACGACTTCTGAGTGTACTTCAAAAATTTATATCACATTTACCGTCGACAAGCCCTCGACGCCTCTATCATCACCATTTGGGTTTTGTAAGTATCACTTACCTCTAAATTAATACTTTTTGTTAACAAGAACATAATTATATGTGTGCATTATAAAATTTCTATTGTATCGTTTAGACAGGAGATCCAAAGAAGCCGAAAACATGGATGGCACCATTAGATCGGCTTCATGTCTCCTTTGCTAGTCAACCAGAAAGTGTTCAACTAAAATTACAAGGAAACGTGCCAAAACATGTACGAATCGTTGACTAGGCAAAATTACAAATCTTATATATTCATACCATACAACTTTGGGTAAGCCTTGGTCGACTCAATCCTCTGTTATATTACTAAATAAATACTAAGTCGTCTAATGCATGTATGTTTATATCCTATCTATATCTGCAGTTATCATTGGATTTTACTCATATTTTCCGTAGAGACCGGCAATCTTATAGTCTTTGACTCAATGAAAAATCCAAAGTCCGCAATCCAACATATCATAGACCCCTTGAACAGGTAAGTTCAATTTGCACAGTCAAATCTTTTTTCTGTTAATAACAATTTCTGAATATCAAATTTAACTTTGAGCGCAGGGTTTGGAAAAAAATTGTGAAAAATAACAAAGGATGTGGTCAATGGAGGCCCGAACTGAACGTTAACGTGGATTATCCGGTATGTTGGTTCATAAAGATTTGTCTAGTTAAGTATATAATCCTAAGTTGTTCTAAATTGAGTAATTTATTTGTTTCTCCTTAAGTGGGCGAGACAACAAAAAGAAATTGATTGGTGCGGGTACTACGTATGCGACTACTTGCACATCATGACTCCATGCGGGAAGACTACTGATGAGGACATGAGAGTACGTCCAAACCGTTCACTAGTACATTTTCATAATTGTACTAACACACATGATGTTAATCCTTTTTTCCTAAATGATAGATGTCTCAAATGGGAGATGAATGTTACTCTACTGATCGGATCAATGCCGTGTGCGAGCAGCTCGCCGGATTCATTTTGAACGAGATCTTGAATCCTAGAGGCGAGTTCTACCACGACGGTCACATCCATAGAGGACTTCCATCGAGCTCCTGAGGGGACCAGTAGTTGTACTACAGATATGACTTGTACATTTGTAAATATTTGTAAACGTGCTGCCTTGATGTTTGTATATTTGTAAATATATTAATTTATCTAATTAGCTTAATTATATGTTCGCATTTCACTTTTAGTTAGTTTCAAATATTCTCTGAAAATAAACACGAACGACCAATGAACGTATAGTACTGTAGAGCTTGAGTGCGTTTAGCAATTATAAAAGAATAAACAGTAATAAATATAACAAACAATACTGGATTTGGGAAAAAAAGGAAAATGTCATTCCTTTGGTACCGGTTGGTCTTTCCAACCGGAACCAATGGAAGCCTAAGGCACCGGTTGAAAAACCCGGTGTCTTAAGACAAAACCATTGGTCTCGGTTTGCGGGAACCGGTTGGAAAACCGGTTCCTAAGGTCTTTTTCAACCGGTTCCCATAGCCAGTTTTCCAGTAGTGCAAGTTATTAAGACGACCGATCAAGATCGCATTGTTGCATACTCTATGTCTGTATTATATTATATGTGCATCGAGAGCAACGAAGATGTGGCTTGTCTTTTGTCTAAAGGGTGTGAACTAGTATAGTATATACTTGCCCCCATGTTATGCACTACTGCAGTGTTTTTTTTAAAAAAGGACTCGTGTAGTGGTAAAAAGCTTTGCATCTGACACTTCTGGCTCCCCGATGAAGCAACCACACGACTCTAAACGTTGATTTTGTTGCCTGTACTTGAGAAATGAGAACGAACCCTGAAGTTAATGACACCGCACTTATTTTTAGCTAGCTTGCGACCTTCTACGACGTTGCGTCTGAGTTCTTGTGGAATTAATTAGATTATTAGACAGCTCAACCGGACATTGACCTGTCGTCTAAATTAGCCCTAACACCGTGCATGCGTTGATGCTTACACTACTGGAAAACGAGCCAAAGGTCCAGGCGAAAAGTACCAGCACATGTTGCAACTTGTACTGATACTAGGCATTGGTACATATTGTAACAACAGCCGGTACTCTTGGTCTGCGCCAAGAACCGGAAAATTGCGCCGCGATCGAAACCAGTACCAATTGAATATCATAGATACTGGTTGAAAAACCATGAGCCGGTTCCGATTGGTCCATGCATCAAAGACACCGGATAATGGCACGAACCGGTGCCTTTGGAGCAGACATTAGCACCGGGTGAAGCTATGACCCGGTGCCAATGCATGCCTTGTACAAAGGCACCGGTTGGTATCTTTAACTGGTACCGAACTTTAACTTTTAGCATCGGTTGTTGAGCACCAACCGGTGCCTTTGTGCCCCGACTATAAATACCCCGCCCCCTTCCCCCTCCAAGCTGTCGTGAACTCACTGTTCATGGCGGCTGAGTGAGGGGAGGGGGGGATGAATTTTTTCATTTTTTTAAAAGATTAGTAATATTATTTTCAATACTTTTGCAAATTAATTTTGTAGATGTAGTTAGCACTTGATTTAGTTTATACACATGATAAATATTTGTAGATGTATTTTTGGACCCGATTTAGTTTTATGGTTTTATATTATTGTTATATAAATTATTAGGCATAAGATAACTATTTAGTTATATGTAGTTAGAATTTGGATTATTGATTAATCATTGATTTATTCAATTTATTATATTTACTTCAAATATTGATTAATAAATGGTTTATGTTGACACTCGTTTGATGTTAATAAATGAAATGTGAACCCAGATGAGTCGGCAATGGATGTACATGATGGACCGGCGTTCAATGGAGTTCATTGATGGTGTGCATGATTTCATAAAAGTTGCTGAGAACTACAAGTACGGTGGTTTCGTTCGCTGTCCATGTAAAAACTGCAAGAATGAGAAGGATTACTCATCATCAAGAACCATCCACAGTCACTTGTTCAGTAGTGGTTTCATGCCGAACTACTATATTTGGACCAAGCATGGAGAAAGAGAAATTATGCTGGACAATAATGAAGAAGAAGATGACAGGATTCCTGACTTTACAGGCAATTGCGGTGCCTTTTTTGATGACACTGCAATGGGTGAGCCTGAAGAAGATGCTACCACGTTGTAGAAGATGATCTGGGTCAGACGCTGCGTGAAGCTGAGGAAATTTGCGAAACAGAAAAGGAATCGAGAGATTTGAAGCGTACCACATTGGAATTGTTGCAATGGAAGGCATCAAATGGTTTGTCTTTCAAGGGATTCGAGGAGTTGCTGAAACTTATAAAAAACTTACTCCCTGAGGGTAACACCTTGCCGGAGACAACATACGAGGCAAAAAAGGTTGTTTGTCCTTTAGGATTAGAGGCATAGAAGATACATACTTGTCCTAATGACTGCATCCTATATCGAGGTGAGTATGAAAATTTGGATTCATGCCCTGTTTGCAATGCATGCCGGTATAAGATCCCTCGAGATGATCCGGGCGACGTTGAGGGGATGCGTGTCAAGAAGAGGGTGCCTGCCAAGGTGATGTGATATTTCCCTCTAATACCACGTCTGAAACATTTGTTCATAAACAAAATAAAAAACTAAATTGATGCGATGGCACAAAGAAGAACGTAAACAAGACAATATGTTGACACTCTGTATATACAACCTTCCTCCTTGGTTATGTATGAAGCGGAAATTCGTTATGATGCCGGTGCTTATCCCCAGCCCGAAAACAACCTGGTAACGATATAGATATGTATCTGAAACCACTGATTGAGGATGTTCTATTATTGTGGAAAGAGGAGGGTGTTCGTATGTGGGATGCGCACGCAGATGAATATTTTAACCTTCGTGTATTGCATTTCGTAACCACCAACGACCGGCCAGCACTAAGCAACCTCTCCGGACATTCCAATAAGGGTTATAGGGCATGCACCCATTGTTTAGAAGAAACCGATAGCACGTATCTCAAGCACTGTAGGAAGATCATGTATATGGGTCATCGTCGATTTCTTCGGATCAAGCACCCGTTAAGAAGGAGGCATGCTCACTACGGTGGAAAGGCAGATCATCGTACCAAACCTAGGCACCGTTGTAGAAAAATAGTGTTTGAAATGCTCAAAGATATAAAAGTTGTATTCGGAAAAGGACCTGGCAGCATATCAGTGCAGAGTGATGACGGTTGTGCACCTATGTGGTAGAAGAAGAGTATTTTTTGGGAGTTACCTTATTGGGAAGTATTAGAGGTTCGCCACGCAATCGATGTGATGCACCTAACGAAGAATCTTTGTGTGAACCTTCTAGGCTTCCTTGGTGTCTATGGTAAGCCAAAGGATACACTGGAAGCGTGGCAAGATCTTCAGCGTATGTAACAACGGGCCGCCCTACATCCAGAAAAAAGGGATAAAGAACATCATTACCTAGGTCCTGCGTGCTACACTATTAGTAAGGAAGAGAAGCAAAGTATATTCGACTGTTTGAACAGTATCAAGGTCCCATCAAGCTACTCTTCAAATATAAAGAGGTTACTGAACCTGAAAGAGAAGAAATTCGCACACATAAAGTCCCATACTGTCACGTGTTGATGGCGCTTCCAGTTGCACTTAGAGGTATTGTACCAGCTAATGTTCGGGCAACAATCGTAAAGCTATGCGCATTTATAAACACAATTTCTCAAAAGGCAATCGATCCATCGAGTCTAAGCAGGCTACAAAAAGATTTTGTCCAAAGTTTAGTTAGTCTTGAGATGATATTTCCTCCATCATTCTTTAATATTATGACACATCTTCTAGTTCACCTAGTCAAAGAGATTGGTATTCTCGGTCCTGTTTTCCTTCATAATATGTTCCCTTTTGAATGATTCTTTACAGTCCTAAAGAAATATGTTCATAATCGAGCTCGTTCAGAAGGAAGCATTGCCAAGGGTTACGTGACAGAGGAGGTCATTGAGTTTTGTGTTGACTATGTGGAAGAACTCTGCCCAATTGGGATTCCAGTATCACGTCATGAGGGGCGGCTGATTGGAAAGGGCACACTTGGAAGGAAATCAGTAAATGCCACAGATCATGCCACGTTGAGCAAAGCACATCTCACAGTTCTGCAACAATCAGCTTTGGTGGCTCCATACATGGAGGAGCACATGCAAATTGTGCGAAGTATGTACCCTTTGAAGTCTCAGATATGGATTACAAAACATCACAATGATACATTCACCACCTTGTTGCAAAAGGAAGTCATGGCCAACGATGAAATTCACGAGCAGCTAGCTTGGCTGGCCAGGGGTCCGGCAAATTCAATTATGATGTACCAAGTATATGAAATTAATGGATACATATTTTATACAAGAGCCCAAGATAACAAGAGCACCAATCAAAATAGTAGTGTCCGTATAGATGCCACTGACTCTAGTGGGCAAACGAACTCATATTTTGGTTACATTGAAGAGATATGGGAACTCGACTATGGGCCGCTGAAGATCCCTCTATTTCGTTGCCAATGGGTTAAACTCATAGGAAAAGGTGTCGATATCAATGAGTACGGAATGACAACAGTAGACCTCAAAGAGCTTGGCTATCGAGACGAACCATTCGTCCTAGTTAAGGATGTCACTCAAGTTTTTTATGTGCAGGACATGTCTAGCAAACTGAAAAAGGACAAGTCCAGAAATAAATCAAGTTTTCTAGGTGCTGGAGATGAGCCAAAGCGCCACATAGTTCTGGCAGGCAAAAAAAAAATTGTGGGAGTCGACGATGTCACAGATGAAGAAGAATACAACAAGGTTGAAGATACGACTCCATTCGCAGTGGAGGTTGACACAAGTATTCTTTTAGCCGAAGAGGAGGCCCCTACGCATGCTATGATCACAATGAAGGGACGATTGTAAAGCTAACCATCATTAATATTCCATTAGTTGAATGATTATGTCTTGTAATATTTTCCATGAACATGCTATTAATGTTTATATCTGATTGTTAAGGCAATTATTAGATTTATTATGCAAATTAATGATGTATTAATAGAATTATTGTGCATTTAAATAATTTATTATGATATTATTAGATTTATTATGCATTTAAATGATTTATTATGCAATTATCCGATTTATTGTGCATTTAAATGATTTATTATGCAATTATCAGATTTATAGGCATTTAAATAATTTATTAGGTAATTAATAGAATTATTGTGTATTTAAATTATTTATTATACAATTATCCGATTTATTATGCATTTAAATGATTTATTATGTAATTAATAGAATTATTGTGCATTTTAATGATTTATTATGCAATTGTCTGAATTATTATGCATTTAAATAATTTATTATGTAATTAATAGAATTATTGTGCATTTAAATGATTTATTATGCAATTGTCAGAATTATTATGCAATTAAATGATTTACTATTCAACTATCCGATTTTGTAAATAACCTATTGGTACCGGTTGAAATTTTCAATCGGTACCAAAGTGGCTTGACCAAAAAAAAGGTGGTGCGCGGGAGTCGAACGCGGGCCGCGGGGCACAGAATGGTTTGGGGTACCACTGAGTTACTCGCAGTTTATCGACTCATGGGCGGTAATACGCTTAAAATACAAAATTTCAATTGCCTTTGGCACCGGTTTTGGTTTACCAACCGGTGCCTTATGCACTTTTCAATTCCCACCCGTTGATGCCTTTGGTACCGGGTGAAATCTCCACCCGGAGCCTATGGGGTGCCTTTTGTACCGGTTGTATTCCTAACCGGTGCCTTAGCCCTCTTAGGCGCCGGGTGGAGTTTTCACCCGGTACGAAAGTCTCTATGGTATAAAAGGTATTGCCATGTTCACTTTTCTTCCCTACTTCTTCGCCCCCCTCCTCGACGCCCCGATCGTCCGCCGACCCTCCTCGACGCCCCCTCCACCGACGATCGTCCTTCGTTGCCCCCTCCGACGCTGCCGCCCGGCGGTCTATGGCCGCGCTGTCTCTACGCCGCCGCCAATCACTCCTCCACCTCCGCGCCTCCTCCACTGCCTCCCCGTTCGCCTCTCTAGAGCCCGAGCTCCGCCGCCGTTCGCCGCTCCGGCCAAACCCCGCCGCCCCGCCGCCATTCACCGCACCCGAGCCTCCCCAGAGCCCGTCGACCTCCCCCTTCCGGCCTTCCTCTGCCCGATTGAACCTCGCAGTGAGCTTCCCTGCGATCCCTTCCCGCTCCCCGACCCCTTTCCCCTCCCTTTATCGCGATGCCGCAACCGCCATGGCCGCCGCTACGCCATCGCGGGCCGCCCCCGCGCGGGCCATTGCTGCGCCACCGGGCGCTCCTACTCCGCCGGCCCGTCCTGGCTGCGGGCCTGCCCTGCCGCGCTGCCGGCCGGCCACCGCCGGCAGGGAACGCGCCGCCGCGGCCAGGGCTGGCTGCCGCGCCGGCCATGGCCATGGCGCGCGCTGGCAGCCTGGTGCTGGCCTGGGCCTCCCACTGACGGGTGGGGCCCAGCCGTCAGCCTAGTTTAGGGTTTTCTTTATTTTATTGTTTAAATGGCTGAAATCTTTGAAAATGTGTAGAAAATTATAGAAAAATGTTAAAAATGCAAAATAAATTTTGTTAGTTTACTTAAATCAAGATCTTCAGAGGGAAAATATTAGTTCATGTTAAATGTTTGTTTTGCTTGTGCTATAATTTGTTTTATCCTCAAGCTTAATTAATTTATATCTACTGTTAGTTTCCTTTATTATATATTAAATTGAATTGAATTATAAAGATATTTTTAGAACTCAATTATGGATATAATGTTTCCTTTATTATATATTAAATATATAAGTAGAAGTGAATTATAGAGATATTCTTAGAATTGAATTATGGATAGAGTGTTTCCTTTAATTACTTTTTCTTTATATGTGTATTTCTATGTCCTTATTCAATGTACATGTCAATTATGTAATTCTTAATTCTTGATTCAAATGTGTCATTATGAGATGTACATGTTTTACATGTCCTTATATAGTGAATTTTTGGACTTTCATTTCAAACTAACTCATGCAAACACTCGCGCAAACTCTCGCTGTCTCCTTCGATCACACACACGATCTCTTGCTCCTTCTCTCACACCCGACCTCTCGTTATCTCTCTCTCTCTCTCTCTCTCTCTCACACACACACACACACACACTCACACTCACACTCACACTCACACTCACTCTCTCAAACACACACACACTCTCTCTCACACACACACAGACTCACACTCACACTCACTCTCTCAAACACACACACACACACACAATCTCTCTCTCTCTCTCACACACACACACACACACACACACACACACACACACACACTCACTCTCTCAAACACACACACACACACACACACACTCTCTCTCTCTCTCTCTCCCTCTCTCTCTCACACACATTCGTTTAAAGAAATGAATTCTCGTTCTTCAGTTAAGGATGGTCACAGACTCTTACACATTTATACGATTTCAGTTAAGGATGGACCACTTTAGTGATGACGAGGCCGCCAAGCAATACATGTTGGACGAAATAAACGAAGATACGAGGGCCAACACCACCCAGCCTGTCAGACCCAATAGGCATAGAATGTTCTAGAGTAAGGGATAGATCATGGATGTACCTTACCTCTCTTGTAACTACCCGAATTGGCATACAACTAGCTGCAGTGCAAAGGAAACTACCCCGATTGTGTTGTAGTAGGACTCCAACTGTACTCGGCAAGGACTTTCCATGTAACCCTGTCCCCCCAGATACATAAAGGCGGGCAGGGACCGCCTCAAAATATCATCAACACCTAAGGCAATACAAACAACCACACAAGACGTAGGGTATTACGCAAGTCACGGCCCGAACCTGTCTAAGTCTTTGTGTTCCTTGCACCATCGAGTTCTAGAGCAGTCAATCCCTACATACAAACCTTACTGCTAAGAGTATCCCTAAGCAGGCTTGGCTGTAAACACCGACAGCTGGCGCGCCAGGTAGGGGATTCGGCGAGTTCATCGGCGAATTCGATGGCCGGATCAAGCGACGCCAAAAACATGCCTTAAGGCACAACCCTTGTTTTCGGTTCTTGGGCTTGCACGGCGGACAGGTCGGGCGGCTTTTCCAGCCACCTTGT
Organism: Panicum virgatum; assembly: GCF_016808335.1. Classification (NCBI taxonomy): domain Eukaryota; kingdom Viridiplantae; phylum Streptophyta; class Magnoliopsida; order Poales; family Poaceae; genus Panicum; species Panicum virgatum. The sequence goes on along the minus strand of NC_053148.1, from coordinate 19,947,096 downwards.
CAAGCCCAACTCGCCTAAACCGAAAACCACCCTCAAACCCGCCGACTTCTGCAAGATCACAGATCTCAATGGAAAAGGAGCTGTACTCAAGCTCAGTTCGGATCAAGCAGAAAACGTGTCAACTCCAACTCGGTTTCTCGGGTCAGATGAGTTCGATACAAATTCTGACTCCGAAAAACCTCACTTTTCCAACACCCTCGGAAAATACGTGACCTATCTCATGACAATCAAACGCCCCAAGATCATCAACCATGAACTACTCGATGCAGTAGATCAGGTTTCTCAATCAATAGAGGGATGCATCAAACTTGCATAATCCGCCCTTGGCTCATCTAAATCACAGCAGTACCCATAAGCATTGGACCCACCATAGGAATGGTTGGGTGATATACTCTCAGGGATCGATCGAGTAGATTCCAAGCTCGCTGACTGCATTAAGATAGCTGAAGGCACTCTGCAAAACATGAAGCACAAACTGGGAGGAGGAATCCGCGGGAGATCTGGAATGACAAACCCCCGTCTTGCTCGGATGGGACCATCTTTCTCCAGGAAACCTTAGAACCCTTCACCAAAACCTGCTCACATTCGGATTCCTGAACCAGCCGATTCCTCGTTCGACCAGGATTTCGACCAATTCATGAACAACCTCGACAACTTTGAACCATTCGATGACCTCGAAGATTGGTCAGATAACATCGACTTGTTCATGGATGCCATGGTCCTTCAACCCCAGAATGCTGACGCCCTCTGGGAACTGGCCAAACATAAAAAGGGAAAATCCAAAGCTCTGGAACAATCCAACAAGTCAATTTTCAACAAACCCTAGACTAAGGAGCTTGAAGGACTGACTCCCACGCAATCATGGCTACATTGGATGAACGAGAACGCCCGCCGCGCAGAGATGGGCATTCTTCTTCTCGTTCACCCAAAGCACACATACTCTAAAATCGGTGGATTAACCGATTTCGACTCTGAGTACCCTTCCAACTCAGAAAATGACCTGGACGACCTAATCCAGTACAGCAAGGAAGTCAAGTCTAACTCGACTAAGAATTCCAAGTCCGATCAGGACTCCCTCCCAAACTTGGTCATATATGCAACGCTGCAAGGACGGACAATGCGCTTGAAGGAGACACAAGATCCTAACGCCTCCGGCTCTCAGCCAACAGATCTACCCTTCCAGCATAGCACTCCACTAGACCCGCCCTCAAGCAAACAAGACCAAGAAATTCAAGATTTTTGCTGTGAAATCCTCATGGTTTTCTTCTCTGAAGTCCATGAACCTGAGGACGTCTCCACGGAGTGCCTCAACCTCGATGACTACAATTCTGATGACATTGATGAGTATCTTTCCGACAACATGAAAACTACTCCCCCCACGGTCACAAAAGCCCAAGCTGCTACCAAGCAAGACATGCCTGCACCTCCTCCAGCAGTATCAGTTATTGTCCAACTGGAAGAGCAACACGCAGTAGAGGATCTCTACGAATGTCGTCGCCTGCTTAATCAGAAGAGGGCGTTCAGGCGCCAGCGCCTTGCCAACCGCCAGCAAGAACAGCAAGGCGACAACTACGACTACTTCAACAGCGACCTCCATAACGTGATCAACATTGGTTGCGATGCACGCAACGCCATCATCTCAAGGAGAAAGGAGCATGAGGAAATAGAGGCTTACAGCCCTTCTTCCAACTACCGCATCCCACCAAATGCTTCTTCATCTTTCAAGAAGCGCAAGCCGGGGAATACCCTTCCCTAGGGTAAACCGCGCACCCAACATCATGGAGAAACATCTCTCGGTGGAGACAGGATCAACAAAATGCTCCTACGTAAGTGCTTCGTGCACCCAAAGAGCTCTCCCACGATCTTCGAGTGCAGCTCACTCCGCAAGGTCCTTGGGGCACCACTAGTAAAAGAGACTTTACCAATAATCTAGTCGACTACTGTATCGATTAGTTTACCCCCGAATACCTTCTTCAGCTATGTAAACCATTGCTCACGTCTAACGGGCAAGGGGTAGGTTTTATGAGTCAGTGTCTGTCATTTAACAATCATTGTAATTTCGGCAAATCATCAATAAAAAGTTGATCCATTCATGAATCAACTACTTGGCTCTCGCTCATCTGACTCATACCCCATCATAAATACCACTCTGAAAGCTATGCTCAGTACTAGAGCTGCAGTCGAGTAGTTATTATGGATTACTTCGTGTATTCTTTCGGCATTTTCATCTTGGGTAACCCGACGGGGTTCATCCTAACAGACCTGCCCTAAGAGTTACTCCAGTCCTTGAGTAGGACACCCTTCTCGCTGGCTCGAGTAGGTTTTGGATATCCTTTCGACATTTTCGTCTTGGATAACCTGACGTGGTTCATCCTAACAGACATGTCTTAAGGATTACTCCAGTCCTTTGTTAGGACATCCTACTCACTGGCTCGAGTAGGTTTTGGATACTCTTTCAGTATTTTCGCCTTGGGTAACCCGACGGGGTTCATCCTAACATACTTGCCCTAAGAGTTACTCCAGTCATTGAGTAGGACACCTTATTCATTGGCTCGAGTAAGTTTTTGGATATCCTTCCGACATTTTCATCTTGGATAACCCGACGGGGTTCATCTTAACAGACCTGTCTTAAGAATTACTCTAGTCCTTGGTTAGGACAACCTACTCACTGGCTCGAGAAGGTTTTGGATATTCTTTCGACATTTTCGTCTTGGGTAACCTGACGAGGTTCACCCTAATAGACTTGTCCTTAGAATTACTCCAGTCCTTGGTTAGGACACCCTACTCGCTGGCTCGAGTAGGTTTTGGATATTTTTAAGATGGTTTCGTCTTGGATAACTCGACGGGGTTCATCCTAACAAATCTATCTTATAAATTACTCGAGTCCTTGGGTAGGACACCTTACTCGCCTTGCTCGAGTAAGTTTGGGATATTTTTAAAATATTTTCATCTTGGATAACTCGACGGAGTTCATCCTAATAGGTTTATTTTAGAAATCAATCCAGTCCTGGTATAGGACATGCTACTCGCTGGATCGAGTAGTTTGGGGATATCTTCACAAAAAGTTTTTCCCACTTGGGTGACTAGATAAGGTCTATCCCAACCGGTCAACTGTGAAAACTATTCCAAGGAGCATAAAACAAGTTCTTGGTACTCTAAATAGGTTGACACGAGTCTCCTGCTTGCTTGGACCACTAAGGGAGTTTCAACTATGGAACTTTTTGCCTCGAGTACTTGACGGGTTTTACTCGGTTGCTCAAGATACCAAAATAGTTCTACTTTCCCTTAGTACTCTGAGTAGTTGTCGAGAGTCTCCTGTCCACCTATCTATCAAAGAACATTCAAAGCTCCAAATTCTCCAAGTGCTCGATAAGAGTTTTCCTAGTTGGACAATCAAGTCCATAAGAGCATTGCTCCAACAAAATAAAACACCCTCTTGTAAAGTGCTCTTCCCACTTGGTTAATTCTTCGGGATTCAATCCTAACCGGTCAGCACTAGAGTTCTGATTAAGAACCATACAACTTGACCCTAATCGAGAATACTTTGCCTCTTAAGGCACCTATGGATACAATTCTTTGTATCCACTATCACGATTGAGCAGGCGCGATGCTGCCAGAACTCATTCCTTTCGAGTATCAATTACTCGACAAAAAGGATTGTATAATCCTACAATAAAACAAGTACTTGACATTACACAATATTTGCTCAAAGTACTTGTGGCCCACACGCCAAACAATTTTCACAAGCAATTCAGGGAGACCCAGACTTGTTCAAAGTCTCCACTATCTGATCTGCTATGGCGGAGGTCTCTTGCAGATACTGATTTAATTACTCATCAGTACAGTCAGCCTTCGCGCCCTTCCCAAGTGGATCAAGGGGAGTACGTGGCCAGTAGGACTTCACCAACTCGAGTACATGTCCCACGTACTGTCGGGTGGTTGTGGAGATGTATCTTTCGAAGCTCTCGGGTACTTTTCGAAGCTTCCCCGCTAGAGTAAGCGGTTCGTCCTCATTCTCGGGGCAGCGGGACTGCTTATAGGCATAGAAGAGGCTAGGACAGCTGATTCCTTCCTGAATATGTCTGGAGATGCCGAAGAAGAAGAAGATGACTTTGCACCGCCGCCCAATCATCAGCAGCATGTTCCAATACGTATCTTAATAATATATGCATGGTGACTTCGGTAGATTAGTTTTGCAATTAATATATCTTTTCTGTAATTTAGTCGACCTCCGCATCGACTTCGTTGAGCCAATCAAAAGGGAGACGCCGGCCAACCAAGAAAATGGAGGGAAGACAGGTCGTCACAGAAGTTGACGCAGAGGGTTGTCCAAGTGCTCCAGAGGCTGCTAGCACAAAATTTGTCAACCAATGTGGGGTTATTGTTCGGGAAAGAATACTGATGACCACAAAATTTTGGAAATCGAGCAAACCAGAAGAACAGTAACACGCCGTGCCTCCATATCAGAAGGAAATTCTATGGATAGAACTCAAGGATATGTTCACTCTTCTTGAAGGTGTTGATCAAGAACTTGTGAAGAAATATGCCTTGAAAAAGATGGCCCTTGCCTTAGCAACTTTCAAGAAGAAGTTGTACACCAATTACATCAAGAAGGATAAGGAGCCAAACTGGGACGATCTTCCTCAGGATAAACCATACTGGGAGGAGTTCAAACAATACAAACTATCAGAGGAAGCCCAAGGAAAATCCGAACAGGCCAAGGCGAATGCAGCAAGTAAGAAGTACAACCACAACCTTGGGGCTGGCGGGTACAAGAAGGCAGTCAAAAAAGGGCAGAAGATGGATCAGGACCTTATGGATAGAGGCATCAGGCCGGCGACATGGGATTGGCCGGATAGATCCAAGTGGTGGTTATTTGCTAACGGCGATATGGAACTTTGGTCGTGCCAGAGCATATGCAAGAAGTGTCCCGCGATCTGGTCACAGCAATAGATAAGGCCCAACAAGGAACATTCCAGCCTCAAAGGGAGAATGATGAACTGACCAGGGCATTAAAGAATCCGGAACACCCTGGACGAGCCCGCGGCATCTGCGTGGTCCCATGGAAAATTGCTTGGGCCGGAGATTCTTCTTACAAGTCTCACCGAAAGAGCAAAGCCGAACAAGAAGAGATGAACATGAAGGTTGCGTCCTTGGAATCTCAAATGGACGCCATGGTCAATGAGGCAGTGCAGCTAGCTCTGAACCAAAGGGGCACTGCTGGGTCGCACCCGAATGTTGTGATAAGCCCGGTCTCTCAGCGACGCAGCAGCTGTGCATCAATGGCAGTGCCCGACGTACAAGCTGATCAGCACCCCCAGATTGAGCCAACGGCGGTAGATGACCAGAGGTATCAAGTGGATGATATCACCATGCCAACAGCGTGTGAGCTACATGTGCGAGCAAAGAATATATCCATTCATGTAGAATACCGGTCAGCCCTGCCACTGAATTCTTGTACTATGGTGCAAGGCCGACATCAAACTTACTGCAAGCACAACGGCTTCCGTGCAAACCGATCGCCTGTCTCCGCGGCCTCCCTCACCGCCGTCTCCACAACCACCTCCCTCACCACCGTCTCCACCGGGGCAAAGGGCCATGAGTACTCCAACTCCTCCTACACCAGAAAAAGGAAAGAAAAAGACATCATCCCTCCCAGCGGCTGGACCCTCAAAGAAGAAGCAAAAAACAGTCGAAAGAAAATTGACCTACGAGAAGACCGCTGAGGAGTTGGAAGAGGAGACTGCTCTATATATAAAAGAATAGTTGAAGCCTAAAGTCCCCCCGACGAGGGAAAAGGTACGTCTAGAATTAGGAAAAAAGCTTCTCGCAAACCTAGACAACCCACCAAAACCGAAAAGCTTATCCTCGGACTATGATCGTACTCTGACAAAGGGACACAAGGTGAGAAATCTGAAGAAAAATGTGGAAAGACCATTTCTTAGCTTGGCACACAACAAAAAGAACTCGAGCCCCTCCGGGTGCCAGGGTTGCCAGTCCTACACCCGGCGGACATACAACACCAGGCGGACCTACAGGCGGTGATATTTCTTTCTGAAACTGGATTAATGCTAGAGCAGGCAACGGGGCAAGAGGAGGCAAATATCCCTGTCGCTCCCGTTCTTACTCCATTCGAGCATGGAAAACCTTTTGTCACTGAGGAACAGGAGAAAAGTGTAGGCACGCAGATGTTCAATTTGCATAGATGGTACCTACAAATGTCGAATGACGAAGGGAAAATGTTTCTAGTCAAGTATTGTGACCATGATTTCTTCCACAGGGAGGACGACTTCTGGGTGTACTTCGAAGATTTATATCACATTTACCATCAACAAGCCCTCGACGCCTCTATCATCACCATTTGGGTTCTGTAAGTATCACTTACTTCTACATTAAAACTTTTTATTAACAAGAACATAATTATCTGTGTGCATTATATAATTTCTATTGTATCTTTAGACAGGAGAATCACAGAAGCCGAAAAGAAGGATGGCACCATCAGATCAGCTTCATGTCTCTGTTGCTAGTCAACCAGAAAATGCTCAACGAAAATTACAAGGACACGTGCCAAAACATGTACGATTCGTTGACTAGGCAAAATTACAAATCCTATATATTCATACTATACAACTATGGGTAAGCCTTGGTCGATTCAATGCTCTGTTATATTTCTAAATAAATACTAAGTCGTCGAATGCATATATGTATATATTCTATCTATATCTGCAGTTATCATTGGACTTTACTCATACTTGCCGTAGAGACCGGCAATCTTGTAGTCTTTGACTCAATGAGAAAACCAAAGTCCGCAATCCAACATATCATAGACCCCTTGAACAGGTAAGTTAAGTTTGCACAATTAAATCCTTTTTCTGTTAATAACAATTATTGAATATCAAACTTAACTTTGAGCGCAGGGTCGGGAATTTTTTTTGTGAAAATGAATAAAGGACGTGGTCAATGGAGCCCCGAACTGAATGTTAAAATGGATTATCTGGTATGTTGATTCACAAACATTTATCTAGCTAAGTAATTCCAAATTGTTCTAAATTGAGTAATTTATTTATTTCTCCTTAAGTGTGCGAGACAAAAACAAGGAACTGATTGGTGCGGGTACTACGTATGTGACTTCTTGCACATCATGACTCCATGCGAAAAGTCTACTATGGAGGACATAAGAGTATGTACAAACCGTTCACTAGTACATTTTTATAATTATAATAACGCACATGATGTTAATATGTCAGTCCTTTATTACTAAATGATAGATGTCTCAAATGGAGGATGAATGCTATTCTACCGATCGGATAAACGCCGTGTGCGAGCAGCTCACCGGATTCATTTTGAACGAGATCCAGAATCCTAGAGGCGAGTTCTACCACAACGGTCACATCCATAGAGGACTTCCATCGACGTCCTGAGGGGCCCAGTAGTTGGAATACAAACATGACTTGTACATTTGTAAATATTTCTAAATGTGATGTCTTGATGTTTGTATATTTGTAAATATATTAGTTTATCTAATTAACTTAATTATATGCTCGCATTTGACTTTTAGTTAGTTTCAAATATTCTATGAAATTGAACACGTACGACCAATGAACGTATAGTACTGTAGAGCTCGAGTGCGGTTAGCAATTATAAAAGAATAAACAGTAATAAATAAAATAAATAAAATTGGATTTGGAAAAAATAGGGGGAAACCTCATTGATACCGGTTGGAAAGATCAACCAGTACCAAATGGGCTGCCTGTGACAGACCCGCCGAGTTAAAACGCTTAATTAAGCGTAACCGCCATCATTTGAACACATCAGGCGCATTAGCTTAATTAAGTGTAACTTGACAGGCTGTTTCCAACTCACAGGCCGATCGAAACACATCAGAAGTCTCGCACAACGGCGAGCGCAGACGGTACCAGCATGATAAAATTTTACAACAATAATAATTAATTTTAAATTATTTTACAAAACCGCTTTCCATTTAGAATAAAAATTAAGAAATGATAGCAGCAGAAGAGAATTTAACCTGAGGAGCATTTTTAATAGAGAACAAATAAAATAAACAAAATAAATCAAAAACTATCGAGGCGTGAAGACAGGACGTCACATCAAGCCCACCGATGTGAATCCTGGTTAACTCCTATACCTAAAAATAGGGTAAACACCAAATCCTGAGTATACTAATATTCAGCAAGACTTACCCGACTGTTGGGTATACTTAGCCCACATATCTAGACATGCAAAGCTTTCTGGCTGGTGGGTTATTTTGCAGAAAAGCGTCTCAAAGTGGATCCTTATTTTCAATATTTTAGCTCCAGGTTCTATATAGATTAACCATAATCTAATATTTGCACAAACCAACTAGAGCAAACATGATAGAGTATTAAATCACAATTCAAAGTAGACATCAACATGTATAATATAATCCATGTTCAATATCATATTACTATGATGTGACGCAGTTGATCAAGGTACTCATATCCGACAGCGACTGACGGCGAATCGATCCGATTTAACCTTGCAAGGTGGACCTAACCAACATGGCACGCATAAGCCCCATCAGACCACATGCACCAACCTTTCCCCTCCCCGCCTCGGACTATAGGATCGCCCCACCATCATATGGTCAGCCGAGCTCAACGTGAGACCACCAAAAGTACATACGTACAACCCATTTCTCCGCGACTACTCGACTACCCCAGGAGGTGAGATGGGATCCTGTACTTTCGAAGTGAGGCAGTACGAGGCTTACCGGTTTCGACTACCTCCTACTCCCGGCGTGCGGTTAGTACAGTTCAAACATGATTAGCAGGGCCGACAACGGTATGGTCCTTAATCGACACAGACAGAGTTACACTTTTCTCCGCCCGGTCTCAAAATTCTATTTTTCCTTTCCTTCCAAGATTAGTAACTTATATATGGAAGCAAAATGTAACCTACATCTCGCGAGTAACTGGAAATTACTCGACTTCTACCGAACTCTATCTAGCATAGCACATCTATCGTCTGACCTATATTAGTATAGAACTCATGGTACTTAAGGGTTATGCATCTAAGGTTCCATTCAACTCCTATACTTTAATGCACAAGAATATATATAATTAATGTTGCATAATTTGAAATAGGGTTCATGCACTGGGGCTTGCCTGGGGTAACACTAAGTCAGTGTTAATGCTATTAAGGCCTTGGCCCTGCCGACCTTGGGCCGGGTCTTTGGTTGCGGACTGTCCGCTATGCGGCAGCGGACTGTCCGCAGCTCAACCTTGCCATCCCACCAGAACTACCAATGTCTCTGGATAAACTTAAAACTATATTGCGGACTGTCCGCGATCTAGTAGCGGACTGTCTGCAGTTCACCTTTGCCAACCCACCAGAATCAACGACGTCTTTGGACGAATTTTAGAACTCTCCGGCGGACTGTCCGCTCCCCACTAGCGGACCGTCCGCAGTTCATTCTGCCCACCCATCCGAAACAACATCTCTGGATAATTTCTAATCTTACCTGCGGACCGTCCGACCCTCCTTGGCGGACCGTCCGTGGTTCATTTACGTGAGACCACCAGAAACACAATGTTTCTGGACAAACTCTAACCTAACTTGCGGACTGTCCGGCCCTCCTTGGTGGACCATCCGCAGTTCACTTTTGCAGACCCGTCAAATCCAATGACGTCTCTGGACCCACCCTAATCTTACTGGCAGACTGTCCGGCCCCCCTGGGCGGACTGTCCGCGGTTCGCCTCTTTGATACCACGCGACAGGCGGCAGCAGGTGCGGCGGCGGTGGCAGCGGCGCACAACAGGAGGGAAAAAAAGGCTAGGGAGCACAAGTAACTCACCACGAATCCATTCTCGCGATCGGTTCGGGCGGAGGATGACTGGAGAAGCGGATCGACGGTGGAGCAAAGCTTCAAGCGGGCTCCAATGGTGACCGGAGGCGGCGGGGGCGATTCCGGTCGGGAGGAGCTGGGCTAGGGGTTGCGGAAGGTGGAGGAGGTGCTGAGGAAGATGGTCGCGCAAGGAATCGAGGTATGGTGACCGGAGGAGGGAGATCGAAGGAAGGGGGCGACGGCGGAGCGAGCGGATGAGCGGAAATCGTCTCTGATCGATGGGGGAGGGAGGAAGGAGGAGATGACGACCGAGCCCACAACCAGATAAATATCTGGGCATTACTTTAGCGGACCGTCCGCCGCTCCCTAGCGGACCGTCCGCAGTTTCCTGGGTGTTACAATCCTACCCCCTTAAAGAAATCTCATCCCGAGATTTAAAAGGGAAAGAAAAGGGCCGAGAATGGACTTCTAAGAACTATACATGATTAATAAGAGTGGGCCACAAAATTTTGCACATTTACTCCAGCTCCGTGCTAGACATCCAAATGATGTCAATGAAACATTAGGAGGTAGAAGAACTCAAGGACTTTTTGACTTGGATCTAAAACGGAAACTATTACCTATAAATTATGAGTTTCAAGGAACTCCTGGAATCCCTAAAGAAAGGACATCAAGGTTGCTCAATACATTCTTGCTCAACTTTGTTCATTAATTAGGTGAAATAACGCAAGACGTACATGTTACTATGCAAGTTAGTGGCTATGATCCCCAGAAACTCAAACATCAAATAACCCATTATCATACTCTCCGAGAGCCTACCCCCTTAAAGAATAAACGCAGGAGAAATCGAGTTCAAATATTGCACAAAAGGAATGACGGTGTTGTTTCAAGCACACGCACTTTAGCACCGGCGCGCTCCCAGGAGCACAATTGTGTGGCGGCCGCACACGCGAGGCCCTAGGTCCCGTCGCGGCACTATGGGTCGTGGGACAAATCTCCACCATATAAGAACCAACAATAGAAATCCGAAAAACATGTTTGGATACAAAAAGATTAAAGAGGCAAAAGCAGCTAGAAAATATATTCAAAGGCATGAATCCATATGGTTAGTTAACTACCACCAAAGTTTCCCTAACTTTGCATGGCCCAACAATGCAATGCGATGTAATGCAATAATGTGGTTCCCATGCAACAAACGTGCGATCTTAGTCATGCAAGATGACTATAATGTATGTGATCAAGTTCTTAATTTATTTATATTTTATTTGAGCAAGAATGCAAGCAGAGATATTTAAGATATAGGAATCAAGGCGATTAGAAATTACCGAATATCAATGTTAGAAAAACACAAGGATGTTTCTAGTCACCGAAAATGGCCAGGATGATTGATCTTCGAACATTTGGATGAAAAGCTTAGAGATGAGGATATACGATCTCGACTTATTATTGACCAATAGCGAAAGGTTTAGATAGAATAAAATGGTCATAGAACCACTGATGCTAGGGAAAGTTTCATCTGAGAATGATATCCTTAGCACAAATCTTGGGCAAAATGTCGATAGTAGCGGAAACAAAGTTAAAGTAAGGAGAAGGTCTACAACTGCGCTACAGGCATTAAAATCTAACATGACCGGTCAGGCCGCCTACCAAACCCATCAGACCGACTACCACCGGTCAGACCGGTACTACAACCGGTCAGGCCGGTTAATCGAATTACCTAGACAGATTTGCACACTCTGCACCCAAGTGTGCAATCCCGGTATCCATCCGCATCGAGGCGTGTGAATGCGGATAGTAGGGACAGAAGTCAACATGTGAGATGTGCATGGTGTGATTCATACGGAAATACCAATAAACATTAATAAGCACTAACCATACATGTTATTTTGCTAGAAGTGCTGATTAAACAATATGGATAATATAAAGCATGCGGTAAAGGATCGATGGACCAATAGGGGGGGTGAATTGGGCCTTTTTTCAAAATTCTAAAACAAAATAAAGCAACCTTAACCTATGCAATGCTAGTAAGGCTCAATCCACCAACCGGCTAACTAAGCAAACTACACAAGCCATAAAGAATACAACAAGATATGAAACTAAGAAAGGTAGAGCTAAGTTATGATCTCTAAGGTCAAGCACATGAACAATTGCATGAAAGTAAGTGCTTGAAAGTAAAGAGTGGACAAGAGACAACCGGATTTTTTTCCCGTGGAGTCGATGTGTTGGCACACACCCCTAATCCATGTTGTGACACTCACTAAGAGTCTTGTCACCTCCCATGTCACCGAGATGAGGGCGCTCACTAAGAGTCTCCGTTCACCATCCCGGCATGGTGGAGCTCAAGCCACGTACAAACTTCTTCGGGCTCCCACAATCCTTGGCAAGCTTCGGAAGAAACACCTTCAATCACCAAGATCGCCGAGGTGCTGCCAATCACCAAGAGTAACAAGCTAGGGCTTTCACTTGAGCAAGAACCGATCACCAAGAACGGATGCACACAAGCTTCTCTCTACTCAAGTCCTTAGTCTTGCTTCTTAAATGATTGAATGAACAAATGTGTGGAAGATGAAGCTCAAGGTGGCTCTCAACTATAGTATGAGCGTATGAATGTTGCCTGGTGTCAAGAGAGCTCAAAATGATCCATTGGAGGGGTATATGTAGGCAGCTCACGTGGATAGAGCCGTTGGAGAAAAGCTGCCAGAAAAGTGCTTAACGCCAGTTAATCCGACGAACCTCCAATAGCCAGCGTCGGTTTAACCGATGAATGTAAACTGCCCATTTGGAAAACTAGCCATTACAACTTGGGCAATTAACCGACGTATCATCGGTTTAACCAGTGAGTCTAGTTGTCCACTGATCCACTGAAAAACCTACTCTCTAGACAACTGCATCGATGTTAACTCAAATCCATCGTCGGTTTAACCGGTGAGTATAACTTCTGAAGTCCCTAGAAAAACCAACTCTCTGGACAATTGCACCGACGTTAATTTTCAAATAGCGTCGGTTTAACCGGTGTAGAGACTTTTTCTGATTTTTCCTTTTCTGATTTGAGTCTTGAATGAAATCCAAATATTCTTGACATATAAGTTGAAAACCACTTATTTGAACTTCTTTAGAACCTGAGTGACCATAGTGTGCATCCATTTTTGATTGACCATGTCCATGCTCAAGTTACTTAGCCTTAACCCCTCTTAATAGTGCGACCTCTACAAAACTATAAAACCTATACTAACCTAAGTGTCCTTCTCAACCTTACGACACATAGGACTAGAAAGATATATATTTGTGTTGAATACCAAGATCGCCTTTTTGAATAATGAAATTGAGGGGCCTCTTTAACATATGACCAAATGAGTAATAATGTTTCATTAAGCTGCACAAACTCATTAGTCACAATAATGGTTGTTATTAATCACCGAAACATACCTAGAGGGCCTAGATGCTTACAATCTCCCCCTTTTTGGTGATTGATGACAACACAAACAATAACTTAAACGAGAGAGCGAGAAAGATAAACAGGGGAAACTCAAGCAAACTCGAAAAAGAACCAAAGAGCTCAATGGCTCAAACAAAATCCATAGATATGTCTCAAAGCACAGCATACTCAAGAGTCAAATGTACATATCCATGAACTAACATCAAAAGATATATAAAACATCAAAGTCTTGTAACTACGAGCTCTCTCTAGCTCTACCCTCCCCCTAATTCTAACTCCCCCTAACTCTCTCCCCCTTTGGCATCAAAGCACCAAAAAGGCGAGCTACGGGTCCGGCTGTCGCGGCACGGCGAGGAAGCGGTCCGGGTCGTCGTCGTCGTCGTCGTCGGACGGAGAGCCCTCGGTGACGGACGGGAGCTGCTGGTTTGAGCTGACTGGGGGTGTAGCTGTCGTGGAGGCTCTCGTGCTAGCACTGCCTAGGAGAGGGTCCGTAGAAGTGGTAACCGGGTCAGCAGAAGAAGTGTCAACGTCTGAGGTCGTGACTGCGGAAGCTGTCGGCTGTGTCGTCTGAGGAAGTATAGACTCCTCTCCTCCTCCCCCTGAAGGTAGTGTCTGTGGTACGATGGGGAGGGCGACTGACTAAACTGCTGACGGTGAGTCCTGAAAGAGCGTAGTTGCTGGCAGTGGTGAGGAGAGCGGACGACCGGCAGACCTAAGGAGTGTGGACATCGAGAATGTGGTCTCCGGTGTCACCGAAGTAGCTGGGGCAGCAGTAGGGGCTGGAGCTGGAGTGACTGCAAGCTGAGGTGCTCCAACACCCTGAAGTCCTGGCTGCTGCGGGGCGAGTCTGGTGTGAGTGTAAAGTTGTGTGATCATCCCAAACATCGCCATCATGCCCTGCTGCATCTGCTGGAACTGAGCATCTGTCCTCTGTGAAACTCGGTCAATGAGCCCGACAAAACGCTCCTCGGTTGCAGCACGCTCTCGGGCAGCCTCCCTCTGAATGGCTGCAAGCTGAGCCTCATGGGCTCTCCTGGCCTCCTCCTGTGCTATCCGATCCTCTCTCTGCTGAGTGACAAGCTGCTGAAGGAGAGAGGTGAGCTCGGACGGCTGAGTCACCTGGGACTATGAGACAATAGCAGCTGCTGGTGCCGAAGGAGCTGGCTCTCTGGATCCTCCTACCTCGTGGTCATGACTGGCTGGTGCTGCAGGAAAGTACTCGTCGTCCTTGGAGGAGTCTGACTCAAGCTCAGACCAGTGTATCTCATCATCTCCTGCGGGAAGCTGTGCCTCAGCTACAAGTAGTGCCTCGTCCTCCTTTGCTACTCGGGCCTGTGCCTCAGGTGACAGCCGTGCCATAGTGGCTCTGTCTGCCTGTCTACCCCTCCTCCTGTCCTGTGGTGCTGTGGGACGGTAGACTGGAAACCTGGGGCCTCATCCTGACGGTAAACTGCACTGATAGGTGACTCAGCTGGCATGATCATAGAGCAGATAAAACTGATCCAGTGAGCATAAGGAAACTGGCGTACAACACCCATCCCATCAGTGATCACATCCTCGATTTTAGCCAAAATGAAGTCAACAATGTCAAAAGGCTCGTGAGTGAGTATGTGTAGAAGTAGCAGCTGTTGCAGGCCTGTGAACCCCTCTGGGTAGCCACTCCTCGGTAGCAAAGTCCTTCGGAGTGCCATGTGAACTGCGTACGCCTTTGGGGTCAGCAAACTAGGGACTCTGGCGTACAAGGCTGGAAACGGCTGGCGGAAACATTGAGAGATAGCCTTGTGAGAAGGTGCACTCCCGCCAATCATCGCCCTGCGAGGTGGATCTGCATCTCCGTATACCCTCTCATGCTGGGAGACATCGACCAAGTCGACTCCAAGGATCCCTGCAATGGTCACCCTTGACAGACCAAAGATCTGGCCTCCAAACACGAAGTGCACTGCTCTGCGCTCGGGAGCTATCCAGGCTGTGGCATAGAATACTCTGACCCAGTCCTCTATATATCTGTTCTGCTCCATCTGAAGTAGCCTGGGTAGACCTCTGAAGTGTGCAAAGTGCTCTCTTATATCTGCTCCCCCTACGGCTGTCCTAAGTGAAACCCAGTCGAGCACCCTATGTGGGAAGATCCTGTGGCCCCGCCTCTGGTAGGTCTCGTAGAAACTGGCCTGAAGAAGCGTACAGAACCTATGGTCAACCCTGCTGTCACGTGTCACGAGGAACCAGTCCTCCTCTCCTATCCTCCACCTGAGCATCTTGACCTTCGCCGCATTGGCCTTGGTCAAGTTCTGGAGCAGCACACCTGGCTCTAGACGCACAACAGTGTCCATACGGAACACTGCGCGCTCAGCCTCTAGGGCCTCGGCTCTGCGAGCTGCTGCTGCTGCTGCTGCAGCTGTGGACCTGCGAGGCTCCTGTGGCTGGTGACCTCCTCGCATCCTCGGTCCAGTGCGACGCTCGGTCGTTGGCGAAGTCTCTGCTGCTGGGGACGTCTGCCGAGTGCGGCCAGAACGTCGTGGATTCGGTGACCCCTGACTACTCTGCCCTTGAGACTGCTCTGACTGTGCTGCATCTGAATCTGAGCGATCTGACTCTGCTGCTGCCTCAGTCGTGGCCCTGGTGGCCCTGGCACCTCGGACTCTGCCCATACCTCGGCCTCTGCCTCTGCCCCTGACTGGCTGCTCCTTGATACTGAACGGACGAGCACGGCCTGATGCCTGCTCCTCGGCGGCCTTGGCCACCATCTCGGCCCTCTCGGCCTCTCTCTCTACGCGGGTCCGCTTGCGAACGGGCTTCTCGACAACAACCTCCTTCCCCTTCCTCTTCTCCCAACCCATCTCGACTGGTGGTGGCTAGATCGTGGCGCGAGAGTGCAGGAACGCGAACGCGGTGCGAAAGTAGTGCAAAAAGCGGCTCGGGCAAATCGTCGAGCACCTTGCGAGCACGGAACGGCTGCGGCTGCGGTGTGAGGCGCTATTGCGTGGGCGGCGCGAGGTGCGGGAGCTGTGGTTCAGAGCGCGTGGCGGTGGTGCGGAGTGGCTAGCGGTGGTGGCGAGCAGCAAGCGTGGGCGGCGGCGCACAAGCGGCGTGGGCGCATGTGGGCGGAACGCGAGCGGCAGTGGCAGCGGCTTGGGGCCGGCAGCGTTCAGGCGGGCAGCGCGTGGAGCGTGCGGCGGCGGCTGCGTGGATCGGCAATGGCAGCGTGCAGGCGAGCGCGGGTGCGGAGCGGCGGCAGTTTCGTAGGTGAGTACGAGAGGCGGCGCAGAAAAAAGTGAGAGCAGAGTACGCGGGCAAGAGATATATGACAGGTGGGACCCGCGATTTTTCTTAACGCCGGTTAAACCGATGCTTAGGTTTAGAACGCCGGTTGAATGCATCGGTTCAGTTCACCCGAGACTCCTGCAGAAATTCATCTGAACGCCGGTTGATCCGACGATATGCATTTTGAACTCGCCGGTTGAACGCTGCTATCACCGGTTGATTGTTAGGTCAAATCTGAGTTACGTCCACCGGTTGATCCGACGCTCTGACAATTGTATATGCCGGTTGAACACCTGAAATTGGCTGAGCTGAGACTGAACTTAGTAACGCCGGTTAAACCGATGGGTATAGATCCATTAGGCGTCGGTTTAACCGGTGAGCCCGAAAAAACCTTCACTCAGCTCACTCTTCTATGCTAAGTCCAATAAACTTATAAAAATCAACTAAACTCAAGTTAATGGACTTGCATAGGCGACTTTACCCCTCAAAATAATTAGGATAGCATAGAGCCTAGTAGTTTTTCTTTTCAACCACAAGGAAAAGCCGCAAAGCGAGACAAAGCGCCAAATAAAATGTATGAGCCATGTCATAGGAATATTGAAGATAGAGAGCTTCAAACTCATCATGACATGACTCACTAGGCAATAACGCACCTAACACTTTACTCTTTTCACTTTTCATGAATTAAGATCTTGCATATGAAACAAGTCTCATTTTCATCAAGTGATCTCCTTTGTGACCCTTACGCATGCAATGATGGTGCAAGCTACAACCACATGCGAAAGAAGAGTAAACATGAAGTGCACATCTATATGACAAGAAATGCATAACAAGAATTTAAGTTCTACTTGTCAAGTTTGAACCCACGGGAAGCTTCTTCATGATGAGCCTTTCTACAAGCCTAGAGGAAAACAAGTGGACCACCACCTCTAGCTAAACCCATGCTCATCACTATCTTACCATGGTTAGACAAGTGTCCTATATGTTATGCATTTTTCTATATGACAAGGCAACTTACATGACGTTTGCCGCATCTAATACATTAAGCTCATTCCTTAGCCTAACAAAAGTACTCTCGTCTAATGGTTTTGTGAAAATATCTGCCAATTGCTCCTCGGATCTCACACCTTGAAGAGATATGTCTCCTGTAGCTTCGTGATCACGCAAGAAGTGATGGAGAATATCAATGTGCTTTGTGCGAGAGTGTTGAACCGGATTTTTGGTAATTTCTACGGCACTTTCATTGTCACAAAGGAGTGGAATCCTATCTAGTTTCACACCAAAGTCCAAAAGGGTTTGCTTCATATATAGGATTTGGGCACAACATGCACCGGCCGCTATATATTCCGCTTCCGCCGTGGACAAAGCCACAGAATTTTGCTTCTTACTCGACCAAGAAACTAGAGAACGCCCAAGCAAGTGGCAACCCCTGGAGGTACTCTTGCGATCCACACGGCTTCCGGCAAAATCCGAATCCGAGTATCCCAGGAGATCTAAGCTAGCGCCTTTGGGGTACCACAATCCTATGCTTGGGGTGTGCTTGAGATACCGAAGGATCCTATTCACAGCCGAGAGGTGTGATTCCTTTGGGTTAGCTTGAAAGCGGGCACACAAGCACACACACTAAACATTATATCGGGCCTAGATGCGGTAAGGTAAAGCAAAGACCCTATCATATAACGATAGAGGGATTGATCAACCGGTTTACCGTCCACATCCAAGTCGAGATGCCCATTGGTTGCCATGGGTGTCTTGATCGGCTTGCATTCATCCATCTTGAACTTCTTCAAGATATCTTTAGTATACTTTTCTTGATGGATGAATGTCCCTTCCTTCAATTGTTTGACTTGAAAACCAAGGAAGAAGGTCAATTCGCCGATCATGGACATCTCAAATTCCCTAGACATCATGGTAGCAAATTCATGGCTTAGTAAATCATTAGTTGAGCCAAAGATAATATCGTCAACATAAATTTGACAAATGAAAAGATCCCCGTTGACGTCTTTTGTGAACAATGTGGTGTCCACCCTCCCGATCTTGAAGTCTTGCATGATTAGGAAGTCACGAAGCCTCTCATACCAAGCCCTTGGAGCTTGTTTGAGCCCATAGAGTGCCTTGTGCAACCTATAAACATGGTTAGGATTCTCAGATCTTCAAACCCGAGAGGTTGCTCAACATAAAAAAGTTCGTTAATAACACCGTTTAAGAATGCACCTTTCACATCCATTTGATATAACTTGATATTATGATGTGAAGAGTAAGCAAGAAGGATGCGGATGGCTTCAAGTCTTGCGACCGGAGCAAAAGTTTCACCAAAATCCAAACCTTCGACTTGAGAAAACCCTTTTGCCACAAGTCTTACTTTATTGCGTATCACCACCCCATGTTCATCTTGCTTGTTTCGGAAGACCCACTTGGTGCCGATGATGTTCTTGTTTTTCGGAGGAGCTTCGAGGACCCAAACTTCATTGCGGGTGAAGTTGTTTAATTCTTCTTGCATGGCCATCACCCAATCCGAGTCCTCAAGCGCTTCCTCTATGCTAGTGGGTTCAATACAAGAAACAAATGAGTAATGTTCGCAAAATGAAGCATGCTTAGAGCGAGTTCTTACTCCATTGGAAGGACTTCCAATGATTTGACCAATTGGATGATCCTTGGAGATGAGACCATGCTTCACTAGCAGTTCATGTGTGGATGTTTGTTGATGTGGATCATGGGTGACTTGTGCTTGTGGTGGAACATTTTGCTCTTCTTGTTCTTGGACTTGGGGTGTTGGCATTGGAACACTTTCTTGAGGTTGTGGATCATCTTTTTCTTTATCTTCATCCACTTGGGTTGCCATGGAGGTGCTTGGTGTAGACGAGGAAGGTCCTCCCCCTTGATCATTGCCTTCATGCACCTCTTCCGGCTTGATATCCCCAATGGATATCTTCTTCAAAGCTTCATCAATCTCCTCATCACGTACATTGTCATAGCCAACAACCTCCTCTTGGGAGCCATTAGATTCATCAAACTCCACATCACATGTTTCTTCAACTAACCCGGAGGTTTGATTGAATACTCTATATGCTTTGGAGTTTGATGCATAACCAAAAAAAGAAACCTTCATCACATCTACTCTCAAATTTACCGAGCCTTTTCTTCTTGTAAATGAAGTATTTGCAACCAAAGACTCGAAAGTAGGATATATTTGGTTTCTTCCCGGTGATGAGCTCATATGGCGTTTTCTTGAGGAGTCGGTGGGGATACACTCGGTTGGATGCATGACACGCCGTATTGATTGTTTCTGCCCAAAACTTCTCGGACGTGCCATAATCATCCAACATTGCTCTTGCTAGAGTGATTAGTGTCTTATTCTTTCTTTCCACCACTCCATTTTGTTGAGGCGTGTAGGTGGCGGAGAACTCATGCTTTATGCCCTCTTCATCGCACCATTCTTCAATCTTCATGTTCTTGAACTCGGTGCCGTTGTCACTCTGGATCTTCACAATTGGGGAAATGTACTCCCTTTGAGCTCTTCTTGCAAATGTCCTGAAGACTTCCGGAGTTTCACTCATATCGCCTAGAAACATGACCCAAGTATAACATGAAAAATCATCAACGATTACTAGGCAATAGAGGTTACCACCAATGCTCTTGTATGTAGTTGGACCAAAAAGATCCATGTGAAGTAGCTCGAGCGGCTTGGAGGTAGACAACATTGTCTTGATAGGATGATGTGTTGCAACTTGTTTTCCGGCTTGACATGCTTTACATTATTTGTTCTTGTCAAATGTGACGTCCTTCAAGCTGGTGATCATCCCTCTCTTGTGGGCTTTCTTGAGGTTTCTCATGCCAATGTGAGCAATTCTTCTATGCCAAAGCCACCCAAGAGACGACTTGGTGAAGAGGCATGTCATGGAGCTTGTTTGCTTTGAAGAGAAATCCACCAAGTAAATGTTGCCATGCCTAAACCCCGTGAATACCAATGACTTGTCTTCTTCAAGGGTTACTACAACACCATTCTTGTCAAAGGTACACGTTAGTCCAAGATCACATAATTGAGCAATTGAAATAAGATTAAAACTAAGTGCTTCTACAAACAAGATATTAGAAATGGATAAATCTTTAGAAATTGCTATTCTACCCAAACCTAAAATTTTTCCCCTTGAGTTATCATCATAGGTTACATGTTCATGATCGCCGGGGTCTTCAAGAGAGGTGAACATGCTATCATGGCGATGTTTGCTCTTGTTGTCCTTCTTTCTTTTGTCCGGCTTGGGGCAATCGGGAGAGATGTGACCTTTTTCTCCACAATTGTAGCATGTTTTGTACTTGACATCTTCCCTTGCTGGAACATTCTTCTTTTAGGGTCAAAGTTGTAACCCTTTTTGTTTATCTTGTCACTCAAGCGTGTGAACTTTCTCATAATGAGACCAAGTTCTCCATCTTCATCATCGGATGAGCTTTCATGATGGTCTTCTTCTTCATTGCTTGAGCTTGATTCTTGCTTGATCATCTTGAGCTTGCGGGGCTTGTTGGCCTTGGTTTTGAGAGCGATTGACTTGCTTGTAGTTGGCTCTTCGGACATACCAAGGATACCCATTTCATGAGCGCGAATTTCGCCCACAAGCTCTCCCACTTCCATCGTATCAAGATTCTCCTTTTGAAGCATAGCATTGATGATGTTGTACTTGGGCTTCGGAAGGAGCATGAGAATCTTGCTGTTGATGGAGCCACTGTCAATTTTAGATACTTCAAGTGCATTAATGTCCTTGACAATGACATTCAAGCGAGAATACATATCATTGCAATTTTCATGAGCTAGCATTTTAAAAGAATCATACTTAGCTCTAAACAAGTGATATTTTTGTTCATGAACTTTTGTGGAGCCTTCATGACTAATGGCTCTAAACAAGCTCTAAACTTTTGTGAATTAGCTTTTTCCAAATATCACTTGCTAAGTTCATGCCATTTACTCTAGCAAAGACTTCCTCACTAATGGCTTCGAAAATTGTATTTCTAGCCTTTGCATTCCACTTTAATTATTCCGAGGTGGGAGTTCCGATGAACCCGGTCTTTGTTGCTAACCACACTTCGGGGGCAATCGCATCAAGGTATGCGGCCATGCGAACTTTCCAATAAGCAAAGTTCTTGCCCTCGAAGTGAGGCGGCGAACCACCCATCTTGGCCATAGCTCTAGGCGATGAAGCCTAATGATCCAAATGAGCAACGAGGCTCTGATACCAATTGTAAGGATCGATGGACCAAGAGGGGGGTGAATTAGGCCTTTTTCAAAATTCTAAAACAAAATAAAACAACCTTAACCTATGCAATGCTAGTAAGGCTCAATTCACCAACCGGCTAACTAAGCAAACTACATAAGCTATAAAGAATACAACAAGATATGAAACTAAGCAAGGTAGAGCTAAGTTATGATCTCTAAGGTCAAGCACATGAACAATTCCATGAAAGTAAGTTCTTGAAAGTAAAGAGTGGACAAGAGACAACCGGATTTTTTCCCGTGGTGTCGATGTGTTGGCACAGACCCCTAATCCACGTTGTGACACTCACTAAGAGTCTTGTCACCTCCCATGCCACCGAGATGAGGGCGCACACTAAGAGTCTCCGTTCACCATCCCGGCGTGGTGGAGCTCAAGCCACGTACAAACTTCTTCGGGCTCCCACAATCCTTGGCAAGCTCCGGAAGAAACACCTTCAATCACCAAGATCACCTAGGTGCTGTCAATCACCTAGAGTAACAAGCTAGGGCCTTCACTTGAGCAAGAACCAATCACCAAGAATGGATGCACACAAGCTTCTCTCTACTCAAGTCCTTAGTCTTGCTTCTTGAATGATTGAATGAACAAATGTGTGGAAGATGAAGCTCAAGGTGGCTCTCAACTATAGTTTGAGTGTATGAATATTGCCTGGTGTCAAGAGAGCTCGAAATGACCCATTAAAGGGGTATATATAGGCAGCTCACGTGGATAGACCCGTTGGAGAAAAGCTGCCAAAAAAGTGATTAACGCCGGTTAATCCGACGAACCACCAATAGCCAGCGTCGGTTTAACCGATGAATGTAAACTGCCCATTTGGAAAACTAGCCGTTACAACTTGGGCAATTAACTGACGTATCATCGGTTTAACCAGTGAGTGTAGTTGTCCACTGATCCACTGAAAAACCAACTCTCTGGACAACTGCACCGATGTTAACTCAAATCCATCGTCGGTTTAACCGGTGAGTATAACTTCTGAAGTCCCTGGAAAAACCAACTCTCTGGACAATTGCACCGACGTTAATTTTCAAATAGCGTCGGTTTAACCGGTGTATATAACCTTGAAACACCCTGAAAAACCAACGTTCTGGACAAGTGCACCGATGTTGATTTCAAATATCGTCGGTTTAACCGGTGTAGAGACTTTTTCTGATTTTGCCTTTTCTGATTTGAGTCTTGAATGAAATCCAAATATTCTTGAGGTATAAGTTGAAAACCACTTATTTGAACTTCTTTAGAACCTGAGTGACCATAGTGTGCATCCATTTTTGATTGACCATGTCCATGCTCAAGTTACTTAGCGTTAACCCCTCTTAATAGTGCGACCTCTACAAAACTATAAAACCTATACTAACCTAAGTGTCCTTCTCAACCTTACGACACTTAGGACTAGAAAGATATATATTTGAGTTGAATACCGAGATCGCCTTCTTGAATAATGAAATTGAGGGGCCTCTTTAACATATGACAAAATGAGCAATAATGTTTCATTAAGCTGCACAAACTCATTAGTCACAATAGTGGTTGTCATTAATCACCGAAACATACCTAGAGGGCCTAGATGCTTACACATGGTCGACCTATACGTTCTTATTTTGACTCTCAAGATAATAAGATCAATCAGAAGGTTTCATCCTTGAAAACGAAGAACACTAATCACTACTATATTCGTACTTCGCATTTCAACTATTTAATCAAATAGATATGTTTTGTTCAAAAACTACACACTGATTTTCAAGTTTTCCTAATCATGTATGGTTCGAAACTACTGAAATGAGATGTGCCGGATGTGAAGGAATTTATACAAAACTTACTACCAACACCCGAAGCAAAACAATATGATCAATATGATGAAATGCTAATAAACATTCAAAGCAAAAATAATACGTATGATATGATGTATGTATGACCTATACGTCCTCACAAAAGAAAACTTTTTGCCACTCAAACTATGGCAATATACGGAGGTCCTTACGGTGGCACCTTACGTACTCTCACTATAGATACTAACCGTTTACTACTAATCTTTCCTACATAAACGGGGTTAGTGTACATGCAGAAGAATCACAGTATATATATATATATAGTAGGTCTATTCAATACCTGGGTATGAAATAAACTATCCCATACCCGAGCCACCCGTGGACCCGACCCGCGCCGAGCGCTCCTTCCCATCCGGTTTTCCCCCTCCTCCGCATGCACGGTTCTGCGTTGGTTTTTATTTCCCAGCAGGTTCCCAGCCCCGTAATAGATCATGGGGGTAGTTTTTAATTTCTCGCGAATCCACCTGCCGCCATCGACGCTCTGGTGAGGCGGGGCTTCCCTCGCGCCGTCGCGGCGAAGCCCTGCGCCGCCCCGGCGGGCTGCAGCCGCCGTTCGGAGATGTACCCCCGTCTGCTCCCCAATTTGTCGCGAACCGGCCTCCCGCCGGCTACCATCTGGTGAGGCGGGGCTCCCCCCTCGCCGACCCGGCGGGGCCTTGCGCCGCCGGCTCCTGTGCCACCCCGGCGAGGCCCTGCTCAACCAACCCCCGTGCCGCCATAGCGAGGCCATGTGCCGCTGAAGACCCCTTCCCGGCGTCTCCGGATCCCGCGGCGGCGGCGCGCCCCCCGACCGGATCCAGCGTCGGCGTCCGCGAATCGAGAGGCAGAGGCGCGGATCCAGAGCGGCAGCGCCATGGCTCCCAGATCCCGGCGGCGGCGGCACCTTGGAGCGCGGCGGCGGCGGAGGCGTGCGACAGCGTCGAGGACCCTAGCGGCGTGTGACGGGGCAGGGCTCCTGGCACCGCGCGGTGATCCCCGGCTCCCAGCGGCGAGGACCCCGGCTTCCCTGGCGTCGGCCGCCCGGAGGACCCGCGCCGGCCGCCGCCCCCTTGATCTTGGCGGCGCGCGGCGCACCTTGCAGGCTGAGACGGCGGGCCACTGCATCGAGCGGCGGCGATGGCCCCTGCAGCGGACGACACGAAGCTGCAGCCGCCGGCCAACGCGGCCACTCCGGCGCCGGTGTTGCCGATCCGGCGGGGCCTTGCGCCGCCGGCTCCTGTGCCACCCCGGCGAGGCCCTGCTCCACTAGCTCCCGTGCCGCCATAGCGAGGCCATGCGCCGCTGAAGACCCCCTCCCCCATCTCGGCATTGGCACTGGGAACCACCGGCATGCTCCACTCTCATAGACAGAACTGACACTATACAGGCGCGCAGATGAAGGTGCATACAGTGCATCCCTACATCGCAGCTTTGTCCCTGGCCAGATTCATTCAGGTTGAGATGCGTTTTTTATCTGCTATTTGCCTGTTCTTGATCTAGTATGTGTAGGAGCTTAATTTTATTTTCAGAACTCTTTTTCCTTTTCGTTCTAAAAAACTAATTTTCCTTTTCTATTTTCCATTCGCACAGATAGATCTTGCTGCAATTGAGATCGAGTACACATGCAGGTTCGTCAAACAACCACGAATTCAGCTTTTTACTGCAATATCGATAAGTAATATATGATAGAAAGTTGGATTATTTCTTTTCATGTGAAAGCACGTTGAGCTCAGATCTCATTTGGCCTTGTAGCTTGCTATTTCTGCACAGCTATTTAGATGCATAGGTACTTGAATCTGGACTGTTTTATTTATCTACTCTTAGTTTATCTCACTTCTGCGCTATCTGAAACATCAGGAGCTGTTGCATCTCAGTGTTGGTTTCGGGCCTAATCTTCCAGGGCGTTGTTGGTGCAGTAATGAAGCTAACTGCTGGTGCTGGTACCATGGTGTGGATATCTATCATCTGGGAAGATTGGCTAGAAGTAGAAGTATCTTGTGCTGTGCTGCCTTTTGTTTAGGTGCCATGGTGCTCGTTGGCAAGCTTGGCTAGGCATCAGAGGTGAACTCTATTCTTTTGTAGAGGCAAAGTTGGGATCTTGAGCTGGATCTTTTGTCCTGCTATTTGCGAGCCTTCGATTCGTGTTGACTTTTTTCCTTCTTAACAAGCATTTTTTGTTGACAGTTTACTATAGGATATTAAGGTACCCCTGATTGAGTTCAGATCTTCCTAGAAGGAACAAAAATGGTTCCTTTATTTTTGTTACTCCTTGCTCATTCCAACTTCTGTTCCATAATGTTTTATAACTTTATGAAGTCAATCTATAAAAATGACGCCATCATGTTCAAGTGTTTTTTTTGTTGTTGTTGTTTTCAGGATTTGAGGTGGACACCCTGATCTCCATTGACAGTGCCATCTTTTGGCAGTACCCATCACCATTAGATGTTTAGGGAAAATCTCCATGGATTTCTCGCAGAGAGCATCTGTTGGACAATAGATTCTGAGTTTTATGAGAGGATGGTATATATAGTATAGAGCTTTGTATAGATCTTTATGAAAATGTAAGTTCGGAGTGGCAGATAACACAAATATGACTCCACCTTGTGTGTTTATGGTAATTATGCACCGGCTCGGAAAAAAAATGTGTGGTGCTTGTATGCTCGTGGTCCTGAATCACATTTTATGTTGTCTCATAGTTCCTGATGTAAAGAACATTTAGTTTAATAAAGACTTGACGCATTCACCAGCCAATACCAACAATTTGCTTTTCAATTGGCCCTGAAATTTGTGCCATGACCAGAAAATAATCCCCCTAAACTGGAATATTGTTACATCTTGACCGGAACCTCCATACCATGAAAATTTAGTTTTTTTATAAATCCCGCAGAGCACGTGCCCCAACCTGCCGTCATGCTACCTGAGCCAAACGTCGACATGATGCTGAGTTTTTATTCAAAAATTAATTGCGGGGTGCAGACACTCTTAAGAATTGGGTGAAACCGGGCGCGCTCGCTCCGGTGCGGGGCGCATGGGCGCGCGGTCGGCGGACGGTGGGGGTGGGCTAGCTCGGGTATGGAATAGCTATTCCATACCCAGGGTAGAGATTAGCCCTGGCCTATATATATATATATATATATATATCCAAAAATGATAATTGCCTGGAAATTAGTTGCTATTATATATATCTAGCCACCTGATATAACCTACACTAAGTAGGGCTTACGATCTAATCTCTCATAATCCCTTAATCGCAAAGAAATGTAGATTTCTGAAATTCATTTTTAGTCTTGAAAACACCAAAATAATATTGCTAGTACCCCCCTGGTGCATTTCAGCTCTGATACCAACTGTGACAGACCCGCCGAGTTAAAATGCTTAATTAAGCGTAACCGCCATCATTTGAACACATCAGGCGCACTAGATTAATTAAGTGTAACTTGACAGGCTGTTTCCAACCCACAGGCCGATCGAAACACACTAGAAGTCTCGCACGATGGAGAGCGCAGACGGTACCAGCATGATAAAATTTTACAACAATAATAATTAATTTTAAATTATTTTACAAAACCACTTTCCATTTAGAATAAACATAAGAAATGATAGCAGCAGAAGAGAATTTAACCTGAGGAGCATTTTTAATAGAGAACAAATAAAATAAACAAAATAAATCAAGAACTACCGAGACGTGAAGACAGGACGTCACATCGAGCCCACCGATGCGAATCCTGGTTAACTCCTATACCTGAAAATAGGGTAAACAACAAACCCTGAGTATACTAATACTCAGCAAGACTTACCCGACTGTTGGGTATACTTAGCCCACATATCTAGACATGCAAAGCTTTCTGGTTGGTGGGTTATTTTGCAGAAAAGCGTCTCAAAGTGGATCCTTATTTTCAATATTTTAGCTCCAGGTTCTATATAGATTAACCATAATCTAATATTTGCACAAACCAACTAGAGCAAACATAATAGAGTATTAAATCACAATTCAAAGTAGACATCAACATATATAATATAATCCATGTTCCATATCATATTACTACGATGTGACGCGGTTGATCAAGGTACTCATATCCGAGAGCGACTGACGGCGAATCGATCCGATTTAACCTTGCAAGGTGGACCTAACCAACACGGCACACATAAGCCCCGTCAGGCCACATGCACCAACCTTTCTCCTCCCCGCCTCGAACTACAGGATCGCCCCAACATCATATGGTCAGCCGAGCTCAACGTGAGACCACCAAAAGTACATACGTACAATCCATTTCTCCACGACTACTCGACTACCCCAAGAGGTGAGATGGGATCCTGTACTTTCGTAGTGAGGCAATACTAGGCTTACCGGTTTCGAATACCTTCTACTTCCGGCATGCGGTTAGTACAGTTCAAACATGATCAGCAGGGCCGACAACGGTACGGTCCTTAACCGACATAGACAGAGCTACACTTTTCTCCGCCCGGTCTCAAAATTCTATTTTTCCTTTCCTTTCAAGATTAGTAACTTATATATGGAAACAAAATGTAACCTACATCTCGCGAGTAACTAGAAATTACTTGACTTCGACCGAACTCTATCTAGCATAGCACATCTATCATCTGACCTATATTAGTATAGAACTCATGGTACTTAAAGGTTATACATCTAAGGTTCCATTCAACTCCTATACTTTAATGCACAAGAATATATATAATTAATGTTGCATACTTTGAAATAGGGTTCATGCACCGGGGCTTGCCTGGGGTAACATTAAGTCAGTGTTAATGCTATTAAGGCCTTGGACCCTTCCGACCTTGGGCCGGGTCTTTGGTTGCTTCAGCGGGTCCTTCCATCTTCTGGTGATATCCGTCGAACACCGTCTTGTGGGTCGACTCCAACACCACGTGCTTCACGTCCACACGTGTACATCTAGCGCACCTAAATGAGATGCAATAATGCATATGCATGCATATGACACAAATTAGTGCAGCTAAAATTCCCTACTTACAAAAGAATCATACTAAAAAATGAACTAGTTGGTGGATTGTCCGCATTGTGGCAGCGGACTATCCGCAGCTCAACCTTGCCGTCCCACCAGAACTACCAACGTCTCTGGATAAACTTAAAACTATATTGCGGACTGTTCGCGATCCAGTAGCGGACTGTCCGCAGTTCACCTTTGCCAACCCACCAGAATCAACGACATCTCTGGACAAATTTCAGAACTCTTCGGCGGACTGTCCGCTCCCCACTAGCGGACCGTCCGCAGTTCACTCTGC
Organism: Panicum virgatum; assembly: GCF_016808335.1. Lineage (NCBI taxonomy): Eukaryota > Viridiplantae > Streptophyta > Magnoliopsida > Poales > Poaceae > Panicum > Panicum virgatum. The sequence goes on along the minus strand of NC_053148.1, from coordinate 19,918,254 downwards.
CCACCCATCCGAAACAACATCTCTGGATAATTTCTAATCTTACCTGTGGACCGTCCGAGTCTCCTTGGCAGACCGTCCATGGTTCATTTACGCGAGACCACCAGAAACACAACGTTTCTGGACAAACTCTAACCTAACTTGCGGACTGTCCAGCCCTTCTTGGCGGACCTTCCGCAGTTCACTTTTGCAGACCCGCCAGAGCCAACGACGTCTCTGGACCAACCCTAATCTTAATGGAGGACTGTCCGGCCACCCCTGGGCAGACCGTCCGCGGTTCGCCTCTTTGAAACCACGCGACAGGCGGCAGCAGGTGCGGCGGCGGCGGCGGCGCACAACAAGAGGGGAAAAAAAGGCCAGGGAGCACAAGTAACTCACCACGAATCCATTCTCGCGATTCGTTTGGGCGGAGGATGACCGGAGAAGCAGATCGACGGTGGAGCAAAGCTCCAAGCGGGCTCCAATGGTGACCGGCGGCGGCGAGGGCGATTCCGGTCGGGAGGAGCTGGGCTAGGGGTTGGGGCAGGTGGAGGAGGTGCTGGGGAAGATGCTCGCGCAAGGAATCGAGGTATGGTGGCCGGAGGAGGGAGATCGAAGGAAGGGGGCAACGATGGAGCGAGTGGACGAGCGGAGCTCGTCTCTGATCGATCGGGGAAGGAGGAAGGAGGAAGGAGGAGATGACGACCGGGCCCACAACCAGATAAATATCTGGGCGTTACTTTGGCGGACTGTCCGCCGCTCCCAAGAGGACCGTCCGCAGTTTCTTGGGTGTTACACTGCTAGCTTGCGTCGGCGTGGCAGCCTCTGTGGTTCCGGTTGGTATTTCCAACCGGTACCAATGGATGACTAAGGCACCGGGTGAAAAATCTAGTGTCCTAGGACGAGGCCATTGGTCTCGATTTGCGGGAATCGGTTGGAAAACCGGTACCTATGGACGTTTTCAACCGGTTCTAAAGGCTGGTTTTTCAGTAGTGGAAGATGTGGCTTGTCTTTTGTCTAAAGGGTGTGAACTAGTATAGTATACACTTGCCCCCTTGTTATGCACAACTGCAGTGGGGTTTTTTTGAAAAAAATGACTCGTGTAGTGGTAAAAAGCTTTGCATCTGACACTTCTGGCTCCCCGATGAAGCAACCACACGACTCTAAACGTTGATTTTGTTGCCTGTACTTGAGAAATGAGAACGAACCCTGAAGTTAATGACACTGTTGACACAGAATTGCACCAAACACACCTGAATGCGCTAGAACGCGCGACGATCGTCAAAACGATCAACACAGCGAAAACACTGGGTGGACCGGTCTGACCGGTTTCGCCGACCGGTCTGACCGGTGTAGGCAGGGAACTCGCGAAGACCTAGAACAGCGAGCTCGGGAGGGACCCCGTCGGAGCTCGTGATCGTAGGGTTGCTCTGAGGTTGGCAGGCCACTCAGAACGTCTTCAAACGCTGTCGAGACGAAGGAAGAAAGCAATCTAGGGTTGGAAAAGGCTAGGGTTTGAGAGATAAAGTAATGCGATTTTTGTATTGATTCGATTGGGAATCACCTCAATCGGCCTTAGCCTTTATATTTATAGGCCGGGGAAGACGTACCCCTTCACGAGTAGGATTACATGAGGACTCTTTACAAAAACCCTAATTCTACTCGGACTATACAGACCAGACCGGTCTGACCGGTCGGCCCGACCAGTCAGACCGGTCGACCTCAGTAGGTGCCAAATTTGGCTGTCAACATATGCCCCCTGCTTTTTGATGAGTTTCACAAGCCAAAAAGCAAGAACTATCCTGATGTACATGTTTTACACAGAGCATACAAGTCTAAAAATAAAACTAAGGGCGATATCCAATACCGGCCGTCTTCGTCTTCACGCACTTTGCCATATGCTAGGATAGAATTTCTTCAAGTATCTCCCATTGATAGCCCTGGGTAGACGTTCAGCTTGCACCGTCTCCACCATATACGAATTTCTGGAGATAACTTTGATAATCTTGTATGGACCCTCCCAACTTGGCGACCATTTGCCAAACTTGTTGCTTTTCATCCCTAGAGGCAAAATTGTCTTCCAAACCAGATCCCCATCCTGAAAAGATTTAAGTTTTACCTTTTTGTTGTAAGCTCTGGCCACCCGAAGCTTGTCTTTCTCAATCTCCTTCAATGCCTTCAAACACTTGTTGGTCCCCTCATCAATATTATCCATCATCAAATCATGGTAATCAACAGCGGAGAGGTCATTTTGCTTTGCCAACCTATATGCCTCCAGATTTACCTCAACGGGTAAAACGGCCTCTTGACCATACACAAGCTCAAAAGGAGTAACCTTAGTAGCACCATGTCTAAATATACGATGAGCCCACAATGCTTCGGATAACACTTCATGCCACCTCTTAGGATTTTCTTCTATCTTCTTCTTGACAAGTTTGATCAAAATCTTATTACTAGACTCGGCCTGCCCATTGGCCTGAGCATAGTATGGAGATGAATTGAGCAACTTAATCTTATAAGATTCGGCAAAGGCACGCATCTCTTTTGATATAAATGAAGAACCTTGATCCATTGTCAAAGTTTGTGGAATGCCGAATCTATGAATAATATGCTCAGTAATAAACTCAATTACCTCCCTATGTGTCATATTCTTCAAAGGAACTGCTTCGGTCCACTTAGTAAAATAATCTGTAGCAACTAACACGAAGCGATGCCCCTTTGAAGTTGGAGGATTAATTTGTCCAATAAAATCCAACCCCCAACCTCGAAACGGCCATGGTTTAATAATAGGATGCATCAACGCAGCAGGCACCAATTGCAAATCACCAAATCGCTGACATTCTTCACACCCTTTAAATTATCTAAAACAATCGGATAGCATGGTGGGCCAATAGAAATCGGCTCTTCTGAGTAACCACTTCATCTTGGGAGCCGATTGATGAGTACCATAAAACCTTCATGAACCTCACCCATAGCAACCCGATCCTGATCCGAGTCTAAACATTTGAGAAGCAAATCTTTGGCAGTTCGATGATAAAGCTCATCGTCAATTAAAACATACTTGAAAGCCAAACGCCGGATATTTCTCTTTGCACCACGGCCAGGATCTCTCAAATATGACATAAGAAGGACCCTCCAATCCTGGGCTTCGGCCGAGATAATTGAATCATCTTTTTTGGCCGAACCAAAACCATCAGCAGCATCACCGGTCAGACCAGTCTCGCTGACCGGTCGGACCGGTGTGTCCAGAACCAGAAACTCGGCTTTCGTTTGCATCGGCTTGCGAATGTTGAAATATTTTTTCGTAACATTATAGCCAGATGCTTGCTCAGCCAGAGTATTTACCTTTCCATTCTCTTCCCTTGGTATATGTTTAATAATAAATTCATCGAAGGAGGAAATAATATCGCGGCATTTATCAAGATATGCATTTAGAGAACCATTATAGCACTGGCATACCTTGGATACTTGCTGCACCACTAGAAGAGAATCTCCAAAGGCTTCAACATGTTTCACACCCATGGATTGCAAGAATTCCAAGCCAAATAGAAGCGCTTCATACTCAACTTGGTTATTTGTGCATTCTTCTTCCAATCGGTTTGGCCATCATTCGGAGAAATAAGAACAGCACCAATCCCTTAACCATCATCACAAACCGATCCATCAAAGTACAACTTCCATGGTGTGCAAGTAATATAGCCGACTTCTAGATCATGCTTGTCATTAATCCGATGCTCGACAATAAAATCCGCTACAATTTGGCCTCTCATAGATTTAAAAGGTTCACAAGCCAAATCATATTCAACCAAAGCATAAGCCCACTTGCCGATTCTACCACTCAAAATTGGTTTTTGTAACATATGTTTGATCACATCGGTTTGACACACTATTATGCAAGTACTAGATAGTAGATAATGCCTTAATTTGGTACAAGCATAATAAAGAGACAAACACAACTTCTCAATAAATGTATACCTCGTCTCCGCATCAATAAGTCATCGACTTAGATATGTAATGATATACTCCTTCCCTTCGGTTTCTTGAGTCAAAACAGCCCCAACAACCTTGTCTTCAGCAGCCACATAAAGTCTGAAAGGTACTCCTCTCCTAGGTGCTTTGAGTACGGGTGGCGAAGATAAATAAATCTTGATCTTCTCAAACGTTTCTTGCTGTTTTGCCCCCCAAGTAAATTCGGTTTCATCTTTTAACCGAAGAATAGGAGTAAAAGCATCAATCTTCCCGGACAAGTTAGATATAAACCTTCTCAAGAAATTTACCTTGCCCAAGAACTTCTATAAATCCTTCTTGCATGTAGGGGATTCAACCTTCCCCATGGCTTCAATTCTTTTAGGATCAACCTCTATTCCCTTCTCATGAATAATGAAGCCAAGAAACTTTCCAGCTGATACACCAAAAGCACATTTGGGTGGACTCATTTTCAAACCATACCGGCGCATCCTCTCAAGAGGAAGTCTCAAATCGGCTAAATGATGATCCAAACCGGCCGATTTAATGACAATATCATCAATGTACACCTCCAAAATGACACCAAGCAAACCATGGAAGATTAAATTCATAGCTCTTTGATAAGTAGCACCCGCATTTTTCAAACCAAAAGTCATAACAACCCACTCAAACAACCCGACAAATCCTGGACATCTAAAGGCCGTTTTAGATATATCTTCTTCGGCCATAAATATTTGATTGTAACCGGCATTACCATCAAGAAAACTAATGACACGATGTCCGAAAGCCTCATTGATCAACATAACGGCCATAGGCATAGGGTATTCATCCTTGGGAGTAGCTTTATTAAGATCTCTAAAATCAATGCACACTCTAATTTCCCCGAATCCTTTTTCTCGACGGGCACAATATTAGAGATCCAATCAGCATAACGACAAGACCGAATAAATCCAGCATCAAGTAAACGATTAATTTCAATTTTAACTCGGTCATAAATAATAGGATTGAAACGCCTAACCGGTTGTTTATAATGTCTAAAATCGGCTTTAATCGGTAAACGATGCTCAACAAGATCACGACTTAAACCGGGCATTTCATGATACTCCCAAGCAAAGCAATCAACGTATTCCTTCAATAAATTAACCAAATTGGCTTTATATTCAGCCGATAAATTTTTGTTTACAAAGGTCGGCCTAGGAATAGTTCCATCACTAATGTCTACCTTTTCTAAAGGATCGGCCGATGTAAACCCTTGACCTAGCTTGTCTAGATCACCAGAATCTTCAATGGCTTCACACATATCGTTCGTACGCGCTCGATATTGATCTAGCCTCTGCTGTAGCCACTCTGTGTTAGACCGGTCTGACCGGTCGGGGTATCCGGTCTGACCGGTCGGCCCTGTGCGCCGAACGGGACAGGACCGATCTGACCGGTCGGCACGGGCGGTCTGACCGGTCTCTTCTAGAGCCTCTGTTGTACTCATCTGATTTACATTAAGTGATTCAGCCGATTATTCATCAGCTTTAGTACAGCAGAAACAAAACCATCCTTAGTGCAACTGATCAAATCATAATCGGACAGATCCACGCCCGATAAACACTTGACATTATTGTGTGCACTAATAGAATCCGAATCGGCCAAAGCAACAAAGGATGAAGTGTCCCCATGGACAATCTCGACCTCATCGCCGATCCACTGAATAAGAAACCGATGCAAGGTAGAAGGAACGCACTAATTTGCATGAATCCAATCCCTCCCAAGAATCAAATTGTAGTTACCTTGCACCTCCGAGACGAAGAAAGCCGTAGCAAGCGTCTTGCTCCCAATGGTGAGCTCCATGGAAGCAACTACCTTGGCGCTAAGGGGCTCGCTCCCTCCAACACCACTGACCATCATGTTTGTCTTGATCAAGTCCTCGTCTTGGCCACCGAGCTTCTTGTACAGCGAGTAGGGCATAAGATTTACAATAGCCCCACCATCCACTAGCATGCGAGTCACCGGCTTCCCGTTGATGTGTCCCCTCATGTAAAGAGCCTTGAGGTGGTTGTCCTTCTCGCTTGGCTTCTGGAACACAGCTTCACGGGGCACAAACTGAAGATGAGCCAAATCTTCCTCCGGGACCACGAAGTAATCTGAAGATAAGTGCACCACATTGATCTCCAAGTTGGTGTGCTCCGGAGACACTTCATAATCTACCAATTCCTTGTCTTCTATGGTTGGAGGAACTGCTGGGGCTTCATCTACCGAAGAAACCGAAACGGGCGGTGCCGATTCGGCTGCCGGCTCTACAGTAGGCTCAACCGGTCTGACCGGTTGGTCAGAGCGGTCTGACCGGTCTATCTGACCGGTCGGCTGCGGTGGTCCGACCGGTCTGGCTGGCTGATCAGCTGTCTTGACCTTCCAAACTTTGCTCTGAGGGAACATGGGCCTGTATCTGTTGAAGTTCTCATCCCTCATCTTCTCTTTCTCCTGCTCCTTCTTTTCCTTGTTACGAAGGCGCTGCAACTTCCTCTTCTGTGTATGAGTTAAACCCGAAGGGCACCACCTAGGCTGATGGTACTTATCTGCTGTGCTCTTGCTGCTACCGGCCTCATGATCATTGGCCATGACCGGCTTTTGTGAAGGAACCTCAACCGATTTCTCTATGTCCATCGGCTTTTTGCCCGTATCCTTTATGGGCACCTTATTTTCACCGATTTGAACAACATCGGTTTTAGGCTTCTCTGGATCAGCAACAGGCTTCTGCTCCTCTTTCTTTTCCTTGATACGATACTCGAATCTTGGAGCAGGAACCTGGCCCGGCCTCTGGTGAGACCGGTCTGACCGATCATTTAACTTTTGTACCAGAGACGTTTTTCGTCTCTGGTGTGTTAGAATCTATAACCGCGGACGGTCCTCCTGGGCTCCAACGGCTAGTTCTGACACACAATCATTGCACTCTGACTCACTAGTTTATAATGGAGGACAGTCCGGTTTTTGAACCACGGACGGTCTGCGATTTCGCAAAAAAGAGTGTAATGGCTAGTTTTTTAGGGGATGTCTATATATACCCAATGCCCGGCCATTGGGAGGTTCTCTTGGCCATTTGGACTACATTCTTGACATTATAGAGCTGAGCCATCCCTCTCTCTCACACACTTGCTTAGAGATTGCATTTTTTGAGAGTGTGAGAGCATCCTAGTGCATTGCATCAAGAGTTTGAGCTTTGTGGCACTAGGGAAACTTCAAACAAGTGTCATCGACTTGTTACTCTTGAGAGTTGCCGTTCCCTAGATGGCTTAGAGAAGAGGATTTCGTGGAGCTCCTCCAAGGAGATTATTGAGGAGCCCCAATTTCAGTTATGAGAGGTTTTGTGCTCACACCACCGGAGTGGTGAAGTGCAACTCTAGTGGAATCGAGGTGTGGAGCGGTTCTTTGATTCAAGCCTTATCAAGATCAAGAGGTTTTTGATAGAGGAGCGGTTGATTCTTAGAATCCACCTCAACGTGGATTAGGGCTGACCGGCAAGTCATCGACACCACAGGATAAATTCTTGTGTCAAGCTCGGTTACTTCTCTTGCTCACTTTATTCTTGCATTTACTTTAAGCGATTTACTTTACTAGAGCTTGTGTTGTATCTTGTCACCCTAGGTTGCAAACCCAAACTAGAGATAGTGTAGTATGACATAGGGCTTTCCTTTGTTACTAATTAAATTTCTCTAGTGTTTGTGGTTTTAGTTTTTAAACCGCTTATTCACTTCCTCTAGTCGGTGTTTTTAATCCTACAAGTGGTACCAAATTTAAGTACTCCTTAAATTGAGGATTTAACCATCTTGGAGTAGAACAATGACTAGTGATAATGGTATTCATGTTGGGAAGCCACCTTTCTTTGATGGAAATAATTATGATTATTGGAAGACTAGGATGTCGGCTCATCTCAAGGCTATGAATAGAAAGTTGTGGAGAATTGTAAATGATGGGTATGTCATCCTAGATGCAAAGAATTTGACCCTGACTGATGAGGAAAATGAAGTGCTAAATGATCAAGGGGTAAATGTGCTATTTAGTGCTTTTGATGTAAGTGAATTCAATAGAATCAAGAGCCTCACAAATGCAAATGATATTTGAAAGATGCTTATGGAAATTTATGAGGGCACATCAAGTGTAAAGGAGGCCAAGCTATATGTGCTCAAGGGCAAGTTTAGTGAATTTGCCATGAAAAAGGATGAGAGTGTAGCCGAGATGTTCAACCGGCTAAACGGTATTGTGAATGAGCTCAAGGGGCTTGGATTTGAGGTGCCGGATGCGGATTTCAATCATAAGTTTCTTAGATGTCTTCCGAAAAGATATGACACAATTGTGACCTTTTTTGTAAGATCAAATGTGAAGACCACTACTCCCACACAAATATTGGGAGAAGTGCTTACCCATGATATGTTCAAGAAATCTCAAGATGAGGCTCATGGGGGAGACAATGATGACAACAAGAAAAGTGTGGCTTTCAAGGCTCAAGATAGCAAAAATGAAGACGAAAGTGGTTGACAAGAAGAAGAATCAGATGAGGAGATGGCTTTCTTTGTCAAGAGGTTCAATAGAATGATGAGCAAGAAGAACTTTGGCAAGAGAGGGCAATCATCAAGGAAAAATCTTTTTTGTTGACAAGACTTGCTTCCAATGTGGTGAAGTTTGTCATATCATCATAAATTATCCAAACAAGAAAATGACAAGAACAAGAAGGACAAGAAAAATGATGAGAAGAAGAAGAAGTTCATCAAGAAGAAGAAAAACGGTCAAGCCTATTTTGTTGAGTGGGATTCCGATGCAAGCTCCGATGATGATGATGATGATGATGATGATGATGATGATGATGATGATGATGATGATGATGATGATGATGATGATGATGATGATGATGATGATGATGATGATGACAAGCCATCCAAGGGAGTTGCCGGGATCGCCATCAAGGAGGCTCCATCACTCTTCTCCATACCACATTGTCTTATGGCAAAAGGTGGTGCAAAGGTATTACAAGATGATGAACTTGAAGAATTTTCATATGATGATCTTGTAGACATGCTCACCGACGCCGGTGATCTTGTGATCAAGGAAAAAGAAAAGTTGAAGGACTTGGAGTTGAAGTATGGTTCACTCCAAGCTTACTATGAGGAGCTAAAGACCTCTCATGAGAATCTTAAAAAAACTCATGAGAAGCTTAAGGAAGCTCACAACACCTTGCTTGATCACAAGGACAAGGCTAAGTTGAGCATAGGGGCTAGTAGTGGAACTTACAAATCATGTTGTGTATCTAGCTCTACTAACCCCTCTTGTAGCACAAGTGATAAATCTTCTTGTGATGAGTCACTTGTCTTGGAAAATGAGAAATTGAAGAAGGAGGTGATTTGTTTGACCAATGATTTGAGCAAGTGCTATGATAGTAGAGCCAAATTCAACCATTGTTGGTCAAGCCAAAAGTTCACCTTGAATAGGCAAGGTCTTGGATATATTCCAAAGAAAGGTAAGAAGGCCTTTTATGAAACCAAGACCGTATTTGTGAAGAAAGATGGAAGGTCATATTGTGAAAAGTGCAAAAAAATGGGCCATAATGAGAAGAATTGCACCAACAACAAAGCCATATCCTTTGATTCTAGTTATATTCTTATGAAGGATTCTAAGGGTTGTGTTAGTGATAAATATATTGGGTTACCTATATATGGTGCTAAAAAGAATGCCATTTGGGTGTCTAAAACCTTGGTCACTAACATCCAAGGACCCAAGAAAATTTGGATACCTAAAAGAGTTACTTCTCTTTTGTAGGTGAATTACAAGGCCGGAGGAAGACATTGGGTGCTTGATAGTGGATGCACTCAACACATGACCGGAGATCCAAAGATGTTCTCTTCTCTTGATGATAATGTGGTTGGTTATAGTGATATCATCTTTGGTGACAATAGCCGAGGCAAGGTCAAAGGAATTGGTACAATTGCTATCTCAAGTGATCATTCTCTTTCAAAAGTTTTGCTAGTTGATTCTATCAAGTTCAATCTCTTAGCGGTCACTCAACTTTGTGATTTTGGCTATAAGTGTAGTTTCACTAAAGATGATGTTGTATTGACTAGTTTGGATGGAAAAGATCACATATTTACAGGATTTAGATATGAGGATGTATATCTTGTGGATTTTGCTACTAAAGAGGCAAACTTGTCTAATTGCTTGTTCTCTCAATCATCTTTGAGTTGGTTATGGCATAAAAGATTTGGTCAAGTTGGCATGAAATAACTTAACCGACTCTTGATGCATGATTTAGTAGTTGGCTTGAAGAATGTGAAATTTGAAAAAGATAAGTTATGTAGTGCATGTCAAGCCGGAAAGTAAGTTGCAAATGCTCATCCCACTAAGAGTGTCATGTCAACTGAGAGACCATTGGAATTATTGCATATGGATTTATTTGGTACTACAACATATAGAACCATTGGTGGGAATTGCTATTGTCTTGTGGTAGTGGATGATTATTCAAGAAATACATGGGTTTTCTTTCTTCATGACCAGGCCGATACTTATGACACATTCAAGAAATTCATAACAAGGGCCGAGAATGAATTTGAGCTCAAGGTGAAGAAAGTGAGGAGTGATAATGGAAGTGAATTTAGAAACACAAGAGTTGAGGAATGATGTGATGAGAAAGGAATCAAACATGAATTCTCAACCAAGCACACTCCGGAACAAAATGGTCTTGTTGAGAGGAAAAATAGAACCTTGATTGATATGGCAAGATCAATGCTCTCCGAGTACAATGTTTCGGATAGTTTTTGGGCCGAAGCAATCAACACGGCTTGTCATGCTTCTAATAGATTATATTGCCATAGATTTCATAACAATACCCCATATGAGTTTCTTATTGGAAGGAAGCCAAATATCTCATATTTTAGGGTGTTTGTTGCAAATGCTATATTCTCAAGATGGGAACTCGATTATCAAAATTCTAAAGCAAATGTGATGAGGATTTTTTTCTTGGGTATTCATCTTGTAGCAAGGCTTATCGGGTCTACAACAAAACTCATGGCATTGTTGAAGAAGCATATGATGTAGAGTTTGATGAAACAAATGGTTCTCATGATGAACAAGACAATCTTGATGATGTGAGGAATGATGGCTTGAAAAATGCAATGAAAACTATGTCAATTGGTGATGTTAGACCAAGAGAAGAAGATGAGGATGAAGATTGTCCTTCTATTTCTATTAGAGTAAATCCTTCAACCTCTATCTCAAATGATCAAGCACAACCAATTGTATAGGATTCAAGTAACGATGATGCTCAAGTGCAAGATCAAGTGGGTTCATCTAGTTCACCTTCTACATCAACTCAAGAGCCCATTGCTCCTCAAAGAATTCATCATGTTATTGCAAAAGATCACCCGGTGGATCAAATCATGGCTGACATTAGTAAGTGTGTCTAAACTCGATCTCGCATTGCTTTATTTTGTGAACAGTATTCTTTTGTATCTTTTCTTGAACCTAACCATGTAGATGAAGCTTTGAGAGATCCGGATTGGGTGAATGCTATGCATGAAGAATTGAATAATTTCACCCGGAATCAAGTTTGGGATCTAGTTGAGAGGCAAAAGAATTATAATGTCATTTGCACTAAATGGGTCTTTAGAAACAAGCAAAATGAAGATTGAATGGTTGTGAGGAAAAGGCAAGATTCGTGGCTCAAGGCTTCACTCAAGTCGAAGGTTTGGATTTCGGTGAAACTTTTGCTCCCGTTGATAGATTAGAAGCTATTGGAATTTTATTAGCTTATGCTTGCTCTCACAACATAAAACTTTTTCAAATGGATGTGAAAAGTGCTTTCTTGAATGGCAAGATTAGTGTACTTTTATTTGTTGAGCAACCTCCTGGTTTTGAATATCCTAAGAAGCCAAATCATGTATACAAGCTCTCTAAAGCTCTCTATGGTCTTAAGCAAGCTCCACGAGCTTGGTATGAAAGGTTGAGGGACTTTCTTATTTCTAAGGGCTTCAAAATTGGTAAGTTTGACACTACCTTGTTCACTAAAGTAATTGTTAAGGATTTGTTTGTTTGTCAAATTTATATTGATGATATTATTTTTGGCTCAACTAACCCAAGTTTTTGTGAGGAATTTGGTGAAATGATGTCTAGGGAGTTTGAGATGTCCATGATTGGTGAATTAAGTTTTTTTTCTTGGACTTCAAATCAAGCAACTCAAGGAAAGTACCTTTGTGTGTCAATCTAAGTATGTCAAGGATATCTTGAAAAATTTTGGTATGGAAGATGCAAAATCAATCAAGACTCCTATGGCCACCAATGGGCATCTCGACCTAGATGAGGGAGGTAACTCGGTTGACCAAAAGCTTTACCGTTCTATGATTGGTAGTTTGCTTTATTTGACCGCATCTAGGCCCGACATCATGTTTAGTGTTTGCATGTGTACACGATTTAAAGCCGCACCTAGAGAATATCATTTGACCGCCGTCAAAAGAATCTTGAGATACTTAAATTTCACTCCAAATATTGGTTTATGGTATCCCAAGGGTGCTCATTATGACTTAGTTGGGCTTTCGGATTCGGATTATGCCGGATGCAAGGTTGATAGGAAGAGCACTTTCAGTGGTTGTCAATTTCTTGGAAGGTCTCTTGTTTCTTGGTCTTCAAAGAAGCAAAATTTTGTGGCTCTTTCAACCGCCGAAGCGGAATATAGTTTGGCCGGAAGTTGTTGTGCACAATTATTATGGATGAAGCAAACTCTTCTTGATTTTGGTGTGAAGTTTGATGAGATACTCTTATTGTGTGATAATGAAAGCGCCGTGAAAATTGCAACTAATTCGGTGTAACATTCAAGAACCAAGCACATTGACATCCGTCATCATTTTCTTAGAGATCATGTGAACAAGGGTGATATCAAGATTGATGGAATTGGCACGGATGATCAATTGGCCGATATATTTACCAAGCCTTTGGATGAATCTCGATCTTGCAAGTTGAGAAATGAGCTCAATATCATTAACTTCTCAAATGTGGCATGAAAACGACTACATATGGCATGTAGTTTTCTTATGCATCTCTTGTTGCATTTTTCTGAATTTTTGAGGTATTTTTGAGCCATTTATGAGTTTTCATGATTTTACTCGATTTATTTTTGATTTCTTGATGATACTCGCTCATATGAGTCTTTGGAAGGTTTTCATGCAAGTTTTGAGATTTTTGGATTTTTATATGAGCAATGATCCCAATTTGAAGTTAAAATGGTCAAAATTAGCAAAGTTCAGAGTTGTCAGATTTTTTGGTAGCACGGACGGTCCGCAGGTAAGAGGAGGATGGTCCGCTGTTCATGAGACTTGTTCACCATAGGCTCTGCAGAGAGGTTCTCAGCCGCAAAAATACACAGCGAACGGTCCGCCAAAGGACCGCGGACCGTCCGCGGGTCATCGGTGCAACCGGCCAGCTTCGGATACACCGGTGGTTTATCAACTGAGCATAGTACGGACGGTCCACCAATGGTCCGCGTACGGTCCGCCCATGTTGAAAAAAGTTACCAGAGGCAGTTCCAGTCGGGGGTTTGTGTCAGAATTTTCAGAGGCGGACAGTCCGCCTGGGTATCACGGACGGTTCGCGCTTGCACAGAGTTGTGGGGTCAGCCCAGAATTGACTTATATGGGGTTGTCTCTTACTCTCCACCACCAACCCGCACTCAAACCCTCAAAAGCTGTCTCCTTTCTCTCTCAAGCACGTGGGAAGAACCTTCAAGGGGGAGAACTTTTGTCGTGATTCCCGGACGGTCCGAGTGCATCACCGGACACTCCGCGAGAATCTTCATCATGTCCTCTCGGTATTTTGTCAAAATCCTAACTCTTGTTCTTGGATTTCATCATTGGAAGGAATTAGGGTTAGGGCCTTTGATCTGTTTTTGGGCCATGGATTCTTGAAAACACTCGGGGGATATTGTTCCTAGTGATGAGGAGATGCTATGTTTAAAATTTGGTTGGTAGATTTGATCCAGAATTCAAATTGTGGATGAATCAAGTTTTGGGGCGATTTGGACTTCCTGCGCATGAACAGATCTATAGAGGACGGTCCGCGCTAGGCTAGCGGACAGTCCGCCGTTACGCAGAATCAGCACAGGGACGCGGACAGTCCGCTGTCTTCTTGCGGACGGTCCGCCAGTATACAGTTTTGCTGATTTCTGTTACTTTGTGATGATTTGTTATACCACATCTCTTATACTTGAATATATGCATCTTATGATTGATTATTGATCTCAAGCCATCTTGGAAGATCCAAATGGCCACCACTTCCAAAATCAAGAAAGCTGGTGCATCAAAGAGGCACAGGGACAGTGATAACTCAGATGATGTAGATTATGATCCTAACCCCAGTGAATTGGCTGCATCATCTTCAGTTGGCAATGTTGGAGATGATTCCTCAGAAGAATATGCTGAAGGTGTTGAGGATGACGTGACTGATTTTATAAGGCTAGATCATCATAGCAGACAGTGGACGGCTGAGTCCTATGCAAATGCAAGGTCAGTAAATCAGCTCAATGAGCCGAGTGACACAAATATTCTTTATTTCAGTACCATGGTCCAACAAGATGCCTACTTTGGTCATTTGGTTAAGAAAATTGTCTTCAAGCACCAAACCATAGACCTAGGGTACATGAGGTCACAGCCAGTTATGTCTACACTAGTTGATAGATTTGAGGCTATGGGGTTAACAAACTTTCTGCAGCATAGGTGTGATTGGAATAAAACTGTCATCCGTCAGTTCTATGCCAGCCTTGAGATAAACATGGTAGAGGAAAAGTTTTGGTGCAAAACTGGCAAGAGAACATACTATGCTACTTTTGCTCAGGTTGCAGCTGCAAATGAATTGGATTATGATTCTATCACTAATGAGCAAAGTGTGAACATTGTGTTAGAAAACCCACTTGATGAGAATGATTACCCCATGTACTATGAGCCTGCAAATATTGGGATTGCTAGAAGTTTTGGGGGTACTCAAGGTCTTAGGCATCATCCTGCTGTCATAAACAAAATTGCTAGAGTCACTTTCATGCCTAAGAGTGGGAACAAGGACAAGATTAAAGGTCACTATTGGAATGTGATCTCCCATGTGATAAATGGTAATAGAATCAATGTTATTGCTCTTATCATGGATCAGCTGGCAGATCTGAGGCTTAACTTTGAGATGAATTTATATTTTGCTCCATACATCATGTCTATCATCAAGGTCAAGACCAGATTCAGAGGCATTTGTGAGTGCAGGCATATACCTTTCAGGCCTTTCAAGAATGATACAGGTTTTCTCTTGAGGCCCTTGACTCCCTTCCCAGGAGATGATATGGATGAGGCAGCACATGGGCAAGATGATGATGGCGACAGTGATGATGATGCTCATATGGGTGTAGCTGCAGCACAGCATGCCATGCCACCTCCACAGCCTCCAGTGCAGCAGCAGTGAGCTCCTCCAACTGGTTACTTTGATCCATATTTTGCATCCATGCAGCAGGGGATGTCTAGTCAGATTGAGGGTCTGGCAACTCAGATGCAAAATCAGATGAACTTGGGCTTTCAGAATATGCAGATGCAGATGACTCAGCAGTTCTTCCAGCCCATGATGACTCAAATGCAGAGGGTCCAGGAGAGTCTCCACTCTGACATAGAAGCCCTGGACTCACGCTTTGAGGATATGCCTTCTTCTGAGCAGTTTGAGCAGCTTGAGCAGAGATTTGACACATTCAATACAACTTTCACTGAGTTCTCTGATCACTTCTACTCGGTGTTCCCGGCTCTAGTGCCGCCTCTGGAGTTCTACCCGCATCAGCCATTGTACCCACCACCACCGCCTCCACCGCCGATGGATTGACCTTCTTGGGAATTGATGCCAAAGGGGGAGATGGATCTTGGAGTAATACATGGATCTAGGGGGAGCTCGTAGACTTCACATGGAGATTTTATTTGATTTGCTTCCGCTTGCCACTCATGTTTTATTTGTGTTGAACTCTATTGCATTACATGTTTATGATTTGTGTCTTGCATGGACTCGGTTTGTGATTTGTGGCTTGAACTTGAACTTGGTTTGTAATATATGATGAACTACATTGGTTTGTGATACTCTTATCAATTTATGTTCATCGTTGTGGTTTATTGAGTTTGTGCTAATATTGTCAAGTTCATATATATATATATATATATATATATATATATATATATATATATATATATATATATATATATATATATATCTTGTGTTGTATTGCCTCGATTTTCACTTGTAGGGAAAACTCCATCAAAATTTTCAAATTTCATATATATGTGCGCTTGGTATTCATTCAAATTTATAAGCACATATCAAGGGGGAGTTTTCTCTACTCAACGAACTTAGGTGAATTTATTCATATCATATTCTGAAATTTTCAAGAAAAATGAGTAAGTTCTTCCAAAGTTCAATTCCAAGTCTACCTTATGCCTAGTGTATAAAGCTGACTTGAACACTTTTATCACTCCAAAATTTAGTATTGTCATCAATTACCAAAAAGGGGGAGATCGAAAGCATCTAGGCCCCTAATTCGAGTTTTGGTAATTAATGACAACGGTTTGTGGATTAACGATTTCATTTGAGATAATGAGCATAGGTTGATCCATGGTTGAAAAGGATTTGATTGTGATCGTATGGAGTTTTGGAGATGATGTGCAAAGCTCGAGCTCAAGGCAAAGGTATAAAATAGGGCTTTTACATTTTTACCGGTCACAAGGCGATTAGTGGATGAAAAGTGACCGGATTTATTGGATAAATAGCCATATTATCAAGAGGGGTAGTGTACTCGTGCTTGACGGGTCATTAGTGCCACTTTGCTCAAAATGTCTAGATGCATGCATGAGGGCTAACGACATTTTGAAATAGAGTTTGAAAAAGATCTAAAGTTTGAGAGCTGTCTGCCTAAGCGCGGACAGTCCGCACCTGGGGTGTGGACGGTCTGTCACTTTACCAGAGAGCATGTTTGGCTCTGGTCGGAGTTAAAATTGGTTGGCGGACAGTCCGGCCCAGGTGGGCGGATGGTCCGCCTCAGTAATCAAATTTGTACCAGAGACTTGTGTCGTCTATGGTGAAAAAGGGAGTTGAACGGCGGACGGTCCGTCCTTGGGGCGCGGACGGTCCGCCGCTCATTTAAAGTTTTGTACTAGAGATGTTGCATCTCTGGTTGGGCTGAAGGCTTGAACCGCGGACGGTCCGCCCCTGGGGCGCGGACGGTCCGTAGGTCATTTAACTTTTGTACCAGAGACATTTTTCGTCTCCGGTGGGTCATAATTTATAACCGCGGACGGTCCGTCCTTGGGTCGTGGACGTCCGCCAGGGCTCCAACATCTAGTTCTGACACACAATCATTGCACTCTAACTCACTGGTTTATAACGGCGGACAGTCCGGTTTTTGAACCACGGACGGTCCGCAATTTCGCAGAAAAGAGTGTAACGGCTAGTTTTTGACGGGATGTCTATATATACCCAATGCCCGGCCATTAGGAGGTTCTCTTGGCCATTTGGACTATATTCTTGACACTATAGAGCTGAGCCATCCCTCTCTCACACAGACTTGCTTAGAGATTGCATTCTTGAGAGTCTGAGAGCATCCTAGTGCATTGCATCAAGAGTTTGAGCTTTGTGGCACTAGAGAAACTTCAAGCAAGCGTCATCGACTTGTTACTCTTCGGAGTTGCCGCTCCCTAGATGGCTTGGAGAAGAGGATTTCGTGGAGCTCCTTGTAACACCCTAACTTAATTTTCCTAGTTAATAATAAATTTAATTGGTTTTATTTAGTTTTCTAAGGATTTAATTTGTTTAGTCTTGCATAAAATCTAATTTTGATCCTCAAGTAATTAAAATTTATCATAGGGTTAACATGTTTGTGCATTCATGCTGGAGCATTGTTTTATTTGTTTGAGTGCTTAAGGTTTTGAATTCAAATTTGATTTGAATTCAAATAGATTTGAGTTTGAAAACCAGAAAAGAAATAGAAAAGGATTAGGAAAATCCAGGAAGAGATGAAACCCATAGCAAAACCCAGAACACCACCCAGTCGGCCTGTTCTTTTTCTTCCCCCGCACCGGCCCACTCACCCACCCCACGCGGCCCACACTCCCGCGCTCAACCCAACGCCCACTCCCTCCAGTTCCTTTTCCGCAGGCCCAGCTAAGCCGGCCCAGCCCGTTCCTCTCCACGCGCTACGTTTCCTCCGGTTCCCGGCGCTGCAACGCCCTTCCCAGCCCACGTACGTGCGCACTCCCGCTGCCAACATGGCCCCACATGTCAGTCGTGCCTTACCCGCTCAGCCGCGCAGCGCCGCGTCCCGCACTCGCTCGTTTCCCTTGCTGACAGCCTCTGCCCGCACGTTGCACAGCCGCGCGTGTAGCACACCCGACCGGCTTGGGCCCGCACAACAGTCTCCTCCCGCAGACGTGCACCCCGCACCCCGCTCCCCGGTCCCGCCTGCCTGTGGCACGGTTTTGCCCGCGCATTCCCTTCTCCGGGCCGCAGGCCCACAAGTCAGCCTCACGCCCTGCTCACCCCGCAAGCCAGCCGCTCCACCCACATGCCACACGCGTGTCGCCCGCGGACTTCCCCCGTCCTCCTCGCACCTGCGCTCAACAGCCTCCCGAATCATGGCCGTGATCCTCGCCGTGATTTCCCCTGCCCATCCCGCACGCCGAGATCTCGGCCAGCTTCTTTTAACTCAGCCCCGGGCCTACCCTGCGCTGCACATGCCCACCTCTCGCAGCCCCAAACCGAGCCGCAGCCACCCCGCAACCTCGGCGCCCGAAGCAGAGCCCCGCGCCGCCGCGGCCACGCCGCTCCGCCGCACCGGAGCCCCGGACAAACCGCGCAGGAGCATCGCCGTGGGACCAGCGACTTCCCCGAGCCCGCTGCCCTCCGCTCCGACCTCAGCATCGACCTCGTCACCAAGCTCCGCTGTGCGCCGCCGCAGGATCTCGTCGCCGGCGCCGCCACATCACCTCCCAGTCCGATTCCACGCCCAGTGAGCACCGCCCAGACCTCCTCTTCCTTTTGCGCACGCACCTATAGACAGTAGGCCCCTCAGTTGGCCGGGCAACACACGCCGGCGTTCTGCCGCCACCGCTCCGCCGTGGTCACACCTCTGCAGCGCAACACAACCCCGCCCGAGCCCCGTTTCGCCTTGACTGTGCACCCTGCATGCGCACCCAACCGTTTGCCACCGTTCCTATGTCCAGAGCAGCGCGAACGCGTGATCGCCGTCGAGTCCGACGCCGCAGATCCGCCACCGCTCGTACCCGCGCCGCCCTGAACCCCGCCGGTCCCTGCTGTAGCCCCAGGTGAGTTACGCACACCGTGTAGATCATCCCTGACCCAAAATTCCGGCCAATTTGACCCCGGAGCATCGAATTCGATGAAGTCCGGTGAAGTTCGGCACCCCGCCGCCGTGGAGGATGAGCTCCGGCGACCAGCGCCGCCGCCCCCGCGTCCCCTTCGACCCGATCCGTCCGATCTTAGATCAACGGCCCAGATCTGATCGGCCCGAAGTCAACTAACACAAATAACGGTCAGCGCCTGGAATCTTGCAAAAGAACCCCTTTGTTTTCCTAGAATAAACCCGCCGTCCTAGCCTGTTTAAAAATAATTCCATCCAAGCCCAGTTTTTAGCACTTAGACCCCTGATCTTTTTAGAAATTGAACCCGCCATCCAGCCTTGGCGTTTTTGCGTGTTAGACCTCGGATCTTTCTGTTATTTACGTATAAGTCCCCGGTTTTTGCCCAGAAACCCCCTGGAACTCCAGTTTTCTTACAAATAAGCCCCTGAACCTTGTTTTGAGCCTAGATTACGCGTTTTAGCTCCGTTTTAGGCGTTCTTTATGTCCACGCGATCGTTATAACGTGTAGAATAGTTTTAGACTAGTTTTGTTTGCTGTTTTCATGTATTGATGTACTATTTCTTAGCTTTTGTTAGTGTTTGCTTGTATGTTTATGTTGTGTATTGTTTTTAGCCATGTGATCGTGAGTAGGCGTTGAGCTACCAGAGAAGCATCAGTACCAGTACCAGGAGCCATCTTCAGAGCAGTTTGAGCATTAGGAGAACTTTTGAGGAAGGCAAGTATAACATGAACAACCTATCACTTTTAAATACAATTTCATACTGCATTTTAATATTGTAAGCCTATAAGGACTTTCCTAGCCACTTTATATCCTTTATATATACCTTGGGTTGCATTTTGGTTAGTTGTGCTAGGTTGCTGCGCTACAACATAATCTGGTCCTTTTTAATTAAATTGATTAATGGTTTACTTGAATTTAATTCTGAGGGTGGCACTCTGTGTGGCTTGAGTGGCTCACTTCTCGTTAAAATTGGTTTTGTTAGAAACATGGTTTAGGGGGCCAGCACGGTGCTTAGTGCTTGGTTGGCCACTCTCCATAAGGACCGGTTCATAGAGCGACAACCTGGGACAACAGCGCTACCACAAGACTGGAATGGGACGGTCTTGGCTTACTAATTAGGCCATTTTGGTTCGGGAGTAACTTACCGACGGGGCAAGAGGGGAGTCGAGCTTCAATGGTGGTCAGGTTACGAGGCTGGTCTGTGTATCTTGTACCTCCTCGAGCTGGGTACCATCGTTGTATTGACTGAATCCTTAGCGGTTACACCTTACCAACGTGTCTTTTGTAACGGCCTCGTAGTGAGTCGCTAGTCATCTCACCTACGGAAGTGTGATGAACCTCTAGCGTAGCTCACGGCTTGTGGGTAAAGATGTGCAACCTCTGCAGAGTGTAAAACTGGTATACTAGCCGTGCTCACGGTTATGAGCGGCCCAGATCCTCCTTTTGATTAGTGGGGTTGTCTCCTTCCGACGAGGGAGGTGCCTCTCGGGGTTACCTTGGTAGTTTTGGAATGGTTCTCAGTATTTACATACTTAATTCTGATTAATTACTATGTAACTGGGTTAATGGTAATTCATCAACTTGTAGTAAATAGCTTTGATAAAATTTTGCCAAGACTTAAAAGCTAATGCAGTTGAGTCAGCCAACCTTAGAGCCTCATAGTTTGTGTTATACTTGTTGAGTACAAGTTGTGTACTCACTCTTGCCTCTTCTCTACTTTTTCCTTTTGGATACTCTACTGCTGCTCAGTTCCTGCCGACGCGAGGGAGTTCGCTCAGCGCTACCAGGACTACAAGGACTTCTAGGTGTTCGTCTCCCAGTCGACGTCCCTGTGGCGCCCTGCTCAGCTTCGGAGAGTTCTTTTATCGTATTTGTACTTCGCTTCCGCTGTATCAGATATTTTGTCATTAATGTAATAAATAATATTCGTTTTCGCTTTATTATATCTTTTTACGTGATATGTGCTATGATATACTGTTCATTTTGTTGCATGTACGTGTGACTTGATCCTGGCACGTATATGATTGCTCGGTTTATGTTCTTTTATAAACCGGGTGTTACAGAGTGGTATCAGAGCCGTGTCGACTGTAGGACGAAGCCTAGATAGAACTGGTCGTGTTTTAGGACTTCTTCTCTCCAATCCTTGTCTGCTGAAATATATTTTACTATTATACCCCTTGACTTCTATGACTTTTCACCCTTCTTGCCTTGATTTCCCTCTCTGAAGAATAGTTTTCGTAGACTTTGGCCTGAATCAGTCATCTGACCACCATGAGTAAGCTAGGTGACCCTTTCATAATAAAACGATAGCACGTTCTGCGACGCGTTGTGTTAGTCGAGTCGTATGTTAAGCTCGGCTAAGTTGTGAAATTTGTATGCTTGTTATTATGCTACATGTTTGATTTGGATTTTTGGTTGATTGCATAGTTTAGTAGTTAAATTTGTTTAATGAAAATCAGTCTTAAGTTAAAGTAAATTAATTAATAAAATGAGTTAGATCGTTGGGGGTAAAACAATCCACTCTAACCTCTCTACCTTATCATGCCTTGAGTTTCTCCGGTCTTGTTTGTTGAGAAGAAGGATAATGCGAAGAGGGTATGATATCCAGGGATTCACTGGCAAGGACGTCACCGACGGGGACGTCGGTTTCTGTAAGGGGGTAGGGATGTGACACCCCGGCATACAGATAGCACTGGAGAATTTGAGAATCTCTCAGACAGGACAGAAGAGTTATGCTATAGTTCCTTTTCTTGGATTTATGTGACATCTATCTGGAGTTAGCAGCAGTGATGCATGGGCAGTGTTGTCTAAATAGGATGGAACCTTAAATAATGGAGTTTTTCTCTCTTCCTTGACCTTACTTGTGCTTCCTTTTGTCCCAGCTCAGATGTCGGTAGAACAAAAAGACCTTGGAGACAGTGCAATGGGTGATGGTGAGAAAGCTTGCCCGTGTTGCCAATTCTATGGTGTTCCTTGTCGTCAAGCTCGTGCGACTGAAGATGAAGCCACAACTAGGAGGAACCAGAGGTTGTTCTCCAGCACAAAGAGAAAGATGTCCCATCAAGAGCAGCTAGCAGAGGATTCTCTTTTCCTTGACTCCCCATCGGTTGATGAGCTACAGACCACCCGGAAGAGAAAGGCTCCTAAGTGCTCTAGAGATACACAGGTCGAGGATCAAGCTCTCCATGATTATGTTGATGGGTTGACTATCACTATGAATGTGATTCAGCCACGCAGTCGCAAGGAGTCCAAAGAGCAAGCAGCAAAAATGATGCAAGATGTGGTGCTAAGTTCACATGGAGGTCAACCAAGTAGCGTCATTCAACACCACCGCATGTGCTACCAATGCGGGCAAAAGGGTCATTATGCCAAAAGTTGTCCAGTACCTCCGGCTCCACGGCAGGCAGGACAGCAGGGGCGCCCAGCCCAACCCAGAGCGCCACGACAAGGGAAGGTGAACCATGTGACGGCCGAGTCAGCGGCCGAGTCTCCGAACGTGGTTATTGGTACGACCATGATCAGCTCATATCCAGCTATGGTGCTTTTCGATACTGGTGCTACGCATTCCTTTATTTCACAGTCTTTTGTCGAGCATCATGGTATTCATACTAGCACAATGAAGAGGTGCATGTTAGTGTCTTCACCTGGATGACAATTGAGGTCTCATATTTCCTGCCCTAGAGTCAATGTTTCCATAGGGAGAGTAAAGTTCAGTACAAATCTGATGGTGATAGACACCAAGGGTATTGATGTGATTCTGGGAATGGATACTCTTGCCAAGTGGGGAGTCAGAATTGATTGTACTCAGCGGTCAGTTCACTTGTTAGCATCTAATGGCCAAGAGGAGACAGTCAGTGCTACAGAGCCTTCTGGTTTTCTTCATCAGATGGAGGCTCGACCCACAGATGGTATTTGCGTGGTGGCTGGATTCCCGGATGTCCTTCCGGAGGACTTGTCAGAAGAAGGAAGAGGAGTTGATGAAGACATAACCGGATCTCTTTGCTAGCCAGCCCAGAATCTCGGGACGAGATTCCTGTAAGGGGGTAGGATTTGTAACACCCTAACTTAATTTTCCTAGTTAATAATAAATTTAATTGGTTTTATTTAGTTTTCTAAGGATTTAATTTGTTTAGTCTTGCATAAAATCTAATTTTGATCCTCAAGTAATTAAAATTTATCATAGGGTTAACATGTTTGTGCATTCATGCTGGAGCATTGTTTTATTTGTTTGAGTGCTTAAGGTTTTGAATTCAAATTTGATTTGAATTCAAATAGATTTGAGTTTGAAAACCAGAAAAGAAATAGAAAAGGATTAGGAAAATCCAGGAAGAGATGAAACCCATAGCAAAACCCAGAACACCACCCAGTCGGCCTGTTCTTTTTCTTCCCCCGCACCGGCCCACTCACCCACCCCACGCGGCCCACACTCCCGCGCTCAACCCAACGCCCACTCCCTCCAGTTCCTTTTCCGCAGGCCCAGCTAAGCCGGCCCAGCCCGTTCCTCTCCACGCGTTGCGTTTCCTCCGGTTCCCGGCGCTGCAACGCCCTTCCCAGCCCACGTACGCGCGCGCTCCCGCTGCCAACATGGCCCCACACGTCAGTCGTGCCTTACCTGCTCAGCCGCGTAGCGCCGCGTCCCGCACTCGCTCGTTTCCCTCGCTGACAGCCTCTGCCCGCACGTTGCACGGCCGCGCGTGCAGCACACCCGACCGGCTTGGACCCGCACAACAGTCTCCTCCCGCAGACGTGCACCCCGCACCCCGCTACCCGGGCCCGCCTGCCTGTGGCACGGTTTTGCCCACGCATTCCCTTCTCCGGGCCGCAGGCCCACAAGTCAGCCTCACGCCCTGCTCACCCCGCAAGCCAGCCGATCCACCCGCACGCCACACGCGCGTCGCCCGCGGACTTCCCCCGTCCTCCTCGCACCTGCGCTCAACAGCCTCCCGAATCATGGCCGTGATCCTCGCCGTGATTTCCCCTGCCCATCCCGCACGCCGAGATCTCGGCCAGCTTCTTTTAACCCATCCCCGGGCCTCCCCTGCGCTGCACACGCCCACCTCTCGTAGCCCCAAACCGAGCCGCAGCCACCCCGCAACCTCGGCGCCCGGAGCAGAGCCCAGCGCCGCCGCGGCCATGCCGCTCCGCCGCACCGGAGCCCCGGACAAACCGCGGAGGAGCATCGCCGTGGGACCAGCGACTTCCCCGAGCCCGCTGCCCTCCGCTCCGACCTCGGCATCGACCTCGTCACCAAGCTCCGCCGTGCGCCACCGCAGGATCTCGTCGCGGGCGCCGCCATATCACCTCCCAGTCCGATTCCACGCCCAGTGAGCACCGCCCAGACCTCCTCTTCCTTTTGCGCACGCACCTGTAGACAGTAGGCCCCTCGGTTGGCCGGGCAACGCACGCCGGCGTTCCGCCGCCGCCGCTCCGCCGTGGTCACACCTCTGCATCGCAGCACAACCCCGCCTGAGCCCTGTTTCGCCTTGACTGTGCACCCTACATGCGCACCCAACCGTTTGCCACCGTTCCTATGTCCAGAGCAGCGCGAACGCGTGATCGCCGTCGAGTTCGACGCCGCAGATCCGCCACCGCTCGTACCCGCGCCGCCCTGAACCCCGCCGGTCCCTGCTGTAGCCCCAGGTGAGTTACGCACACCGTGTAGATCATCCCTGACCCAAAATCCTGGCCAATTTGACCCCGGAGCATCGAATTCGATGAAGTCCGGTGAAGTTCGGCACCCCGCCACCGCGGAGGATGAGCTCCGGCGACCAGCGCCGCCGCCCCCGCGTCCCCTTTGACCCGATCCGTCCGATCTTAGATCAACGGCCCAGATCTGATCGGCCCGAAGTCAACTAACCCAAATAACGGTCAGTGCCTGGAATCTTGCAAAAGAACCCCTTTGTTTTCCTAGAATAAACCCGCCGTCCTAGCCTGTTTAAAAATAATTCCAACCAAGCCCAGTTTTTAGCACTTAGACCCCTGATCTTTTTAGAAATTGAACCCGCCGTCCAGCCTTGGCGTTTTTGCGTGTTAGACCTCGGATCTTTCTGTTATTTACATATAAGTCCCCGGTTTTTGCCCAGAAACCCCCTGGAACTCCAGTTTTCTTACAAATAAGCCCCTGAACCTTGTTTTTAGCCTAGATTACGCGTTTTAGCTCCGTTTTAGGCGTTCTTTATGTCCACGCAATCGTTGTAACGCGTAGAATAGTTTTAGACTAGTTTTGTTTGCTATTTTCATGTATTGATGTACTGTTTCTTAGCTTTTGTTAGTGTTTGCTTGTATGTTTATGTTGTGTATTGTTTTTGGCCATGTGATCGTGAGTAGACGTTGAGCTACCAGAGAAGCATCAGTACCAGTACCAGGAGCCATCTTCAGAGCAGTTTGAGCAGTAGGAGAACTTTTGAGGAAGGCAAGTATAACATGAACAACCTATCACTTTTAAATACAATTTCATACTGCATTTTAATACTGTACGCCTATAAGGACTTTCCTAGCCACTTTATATCCTTTATATATACCTTGGGTTGCATTTTGGTTAGTTGTGCTAGGTTGCTGTGCTACAACATAATCTGGTCCTTTTTAATTAAATTGATTAATGGTTTACTTGAATTTAATTCTGAGGGTGGCACTCTGTGTGGCTTGAGTGGCTCACTTCTCGTTAAAATTGGTTTTGTTAGAAACATGGTTTAGGGGGCCAGCACGGTGCTTAGTGCTTGGTTGGCCACTCTCCATAAGGACCGGTTCATCGAGCGACAACCTGGGACAACAGCGCTACCACAAGACTGGAATGGGACGGTCTTGGCTTACTAATTAGGCCATTTTGGTTCGGGAGTAACTTACCGATGGGGCAAGAGGGGAGTCGAGCTTCAATGGTGGTCAGGCTACGAGGCTGGTCTGTGTGTCTTGTACCTCCTCGAGGTGGGTACCATCATTGCATTGACTGAATCCTTAGCGGTTACACCTTACCAACGTGTCTTTTGTAACGGCCTCGTAGTGAGTCGCTAGTCATCTCACCTACGGAAGTGTGATGAACCTCTAGCGTAGCTCACGGCTTGTGGGTAAAGATGTGCAACCTCTGCAGAGTGTAAAACTGGTATACTAGCCGTGCTCACGGTTATGAGCGGCCCAGATCCTGCTTTTGATTAGTGGGGTTGTCTCCTTCCGACGAGGGAGGTGCCTCTCGGGGTTACCTTGGTAGTTTTGGAATGGTTCTCAGTATTTACATACTTAATTCTGATTAATTACTATGTAACTGGGTTAATGGTAATTCATCAACTTGTAGTAAATAGCTTTGATAAAATTTTGCCAAGACTTAAAAGCTAATGCAGTTGAGTCAGCCAACCTTAGAGCCTCATAGCTTGTGTTATACTTGTTGAGTACAAGTTGTGTACTCACTCTTGCCTCTTCTCTACTTTTTCCTTTTGGATACTCTACTGCTGCTCAGTTCCTGCCGACGCGAGGGAGTTCGCTCAGCGCTACCAGGACTACGAGGACTTCTAGGTGTTCGTCTCCCAGTCGACGTCTCTGTGGCGCCCTGCTCAGCTTCGGAGAGTTCTTTTATCGTATTTGTACTTCGCTTCCGCTGTATCAGACATTTTGTCATTAATGTAATAAATAATATTCGTTTTCGCTTTATTATATCTTTTTACGTGATATGTGCTATGATATACTGTTCATTCTGTTGCATGTACGTGTGACTTGATCCTGGCACGTATATGATTGCTCGGTTTATGTTCTTTTATAAACCGGGTGTTACACTCCTCCAAGGAGATTGTTGAGGAGCCCCGATTTCGGTTGTGAGAGGTTTTGTGCTCACCTCACCGGAGTGATGAAGAGCAACTCTAGTGGAATCGAGGTGTGGAGCGGTTCTTTGATTCAAGCCGGCTCAAGATCAAGAGGTTCTTGATAGAGGAGCGGTTGATTCTTGTAATCCACCTCAACGTGGATTAGGGGTGACCGGCAAGTCATCGACACCCCGGGATAAATTCTTGTGTCAAACTCGGTTACTTCTCTTGCTCACTTTATTTCTTACGTTTACTTTGAGCGATTTACTTTACTAGAGTTTGTGTTATATCTTGTCATCCTAGCTTGCAAACCCAAACTAGAGATAGTGTAGTATGACATAGGGCTTTCCTTTATTACTAATTAAATTTCTCTAGTGTTTGTGGTTTTAGTTTTTAAACCTCCTATTCACCCCCCTCTAATTGGTGTTCTTGATCCTACAGCGGCGGGGCGTCGGGGTCCGTCAGTCGGCCGATCCTGGCCTCCTGCGGGGGCTGCGGCTGCGGATCAGGGAACGGGGGGCTGGTGGCGACTGGCGATGTAACACCCGGTTTATAAAAGGACATAAACCGAGCAATCATATACGTGCCAGGATCAAGTCACATGTATATACAACAGAATGAACAGTACATCACAGCACATATCATGAATAAGACATAATAAATCAAAATACGAATGTTATTTATTACATTAATGACAAAAAAATGTCTGATACAGCGGAAGCGAAGTACAAATACGAATAAAGCTCTCCGAAGCTGAGCAGGGCGCCACAGGGACGTCGACTGGGAGACGAACACCTAGAAGTCCTCGTAGTCCTGGTAGCGCTGAGCAAACTCCCTCGTGTCGGCAGGAACTGAGTAGCAGTGGCGTAGCCAAGAGGAAAAAGTAGAGAAGAGGCAAGAGTGAGTACACAACTTGTACTCAACAAGTATAACACAAACTATGAGGCTCTAAGGTTGGCTGACTCAACTGCATTAGCTTTTAAGTCTTAGCAAGATTTTATTAAAGCTATTTACTACGAATTGATGAATTACCATTAACCCAGTTACATAGTAATTAATCAGAATTAAACATGCTACTACTGAGATCCAAACCAAAACCAAGCCACCAAGGTAACCCAGAGAGGCACCTCCCTCGTCGGAAGGAAACAACCCCACTAATCAAAAGGAGGATCTGGGCCGCTCATAACCGTGAGCACGGCTAGTATACCAGTTTTACACTCTGCAGAGGTTGCACATCTTTACCCACAAGTCGTGAGCTACGCTAGTTGTTCATCACACTTCCGTAGGTGAGATGGCTAGCAAACTCACTACGAGGCCGTTATAAAGAATCTCGTTGGTAAGGCGTAACCGCGAAGAGTTAGATCGGCGACGATGGGCCCACCTCCAGGGGTACAAGCACGTAGCACAGACCAAGCCGGAGGAGCAGGGACCATTGAAGCTTACCACTCTTGCCCCGCAGGTAAGTTACTCCAAACCAAAAAGACCTAATTAGTAAGCCAAGACCGTCCCATTCCAGTCTTGTGGTAGCGCTGTTGTCCCAGGTTGTCGCTCTATGAACCGGTCCTTATGGAGAGTGGCCAACCAAGCACTAAGCACCGTGCTGGCCCCCTAAACCATGTTTCTAACAAAAACCAATTTTTAACGAGACGTGAGCCACTCAAGCCACACAGAGGGCCACTCTCAGAATTAAGTTCAAGTAAACCATTAATCAATTTAATTAAAAAGGACCAAGGGTGTTATAGCGCGGCACCTAGCACAACTAAACAAAATGCAACCCAGAGGATATATGTAAAGGATATAAAGTGGCTAGGAAATCCTTATAGGCATACAGTATTAAAATGCAGTATGAAATTGTAATTAAAGGTGATAGGTTGTTCATATTATACTTGCCTTCCTCAAACTGTTCCTGCTGCTCAAACTGCTCAGAAGATGGTGGCTGCTCCGGGTACTGGTACTCCTCCGAAGGATCAACGTCTACTCACGATCGCAACGCCAAAACAAGTCCAGCATATACACATACATGCAAACAAAAGCAAAAGCTAAGAAACAGTACAACAATACATAAAAACAGCAAACGAAACTAAGCTAAGACTATTCTACGCGTTACAACGATCGCGTGGATATAAAGAACGCCTAAAACGGAGCTAAAACGCATATTCTAGGCTAAAAACAGGGTTCAGGGGCTTATTTGTAAGAAAACTGGAGTTTCAGGGGGTTTTCTACAAAAACTGAGGACTAAAACGTAATTAACCATTAAATCTAAGGGCTAGCGTGCAAAACTGACGGCTTAGGACTGCGGGTTCTAATCTGAGAAAAGCCAGGGGCCTAAGTGAATAAAACAGGGCCTGGTTGGAATTTCTTTTGAACTGGATGGAGCGCGGCTTGATTTAAGAAAAACTTAGGGGCTCTTTAGAAAAAAGGCCGGCCGAAATGGTATCTTTGGATCCAGGCCATTGGATCGCGATCACGCGGCTCAGGGTGAAACGGTACCCCGATCTAATCTCGGTCGTGCATCTCGGATCGGGCAGTCCAGGGAGGTTGGGCGCGCGGTGGGCGGCGCTGACCGCCGGAGCTGAAGCTCCCGCGGCGGCGCGTCGCCGGAGCAGGCCAAAACGGCGCTTCCGTGCATGGTTTGGCCTGGGACTTGGCCTAGGAGCTTGAGAACGGCACGCGTGGTCCACCTGTGTTTAAGGCGAGGGTTGACAGGGCTCGGAGCGGCGGTTCCAACCGCGGCGGTGGATCCGTGCGACTACACTCGCCGGCGTGCGACGCTCTCGCGGGCTGAAGCGGCGGGGAGGGCGGCTCGCTGGGCCAGGTTGGGAGCGGGGCGCGCTGGGCCTCACTGGAGCAGGCCTGGGAGGAGGAAAACGGGCTGCGCGCGGGAGAGGAAAGAAGGGAGCTGGGCCTCGCGCTTCGCGGGCTGAGCGCGGGAGTGGCGCTGGTTGCAGTGCGCTGGAGCGAGTGTGTCCGCTCGGCGCTGACGAGCGTGCTCGCTGCGAGGCTGGCAAGTGGGCCCGGGGTTGCTGGGGGAGAGGGCGTGCGCGGGCGCGCGTCCACGTGAGGGCACGGCTAAGGCTGAATTGTGGGCCCGGCTGGGGACGCACGCGCGGTGTGTCCGGTCGGGGAAGCGCGCGACTTGCTGGCTGCGGGGGCGCGCGGTGACGGGCCGAGCGGGAGAGGAGTGTGGGCCGGACTGGGTGGGCTGCCGGGCTGGGTTTGGTTTGGGTTCTAGTTTTCTTCTTTTCTATTTCTAAATCCATTTCCTATTTCTATTCTAGCTCAAACAAAACTATTTGAATTCAAACAAAATTTGAATTCAACCACCCCATGCACACAAGCAAGTAAAATAAATGCTCTAGCATGAATGCAGCAACAAAGTTTAACCTATGATAAAATTTTAATTACTTGAGTGTAACACCCGGTTTATAAAAGAACATAAACCGAGCAATCATATACGTGCCAGGATCAAGTCACACGTATATACAACAGAATGAACAGTATATCATAGCACATATCACGTAAAAAGACATAATAAAGCGAATACGAATGTTATTTATTACAATAATGACAAAATGTCTGATACAGCGGAAGCGAAGTACAAAATACGATAAAGCTCTCCGAAGCTGAAGCAGGGCGCCACAGGGACGTCGACTGGGAGACGAACACCTAGAAGTCCTCGTAGTCCTGGTAGCGCTGGACGAACTCCCTCGTGTCGGCAGGAACTGAGCAGCAGTAGCGTAGCCAAGAGGAAAAAGTAGAGAAGAGGCAAGGGTGAGTACACAACTTGTACTCAACAAGTATAACACAAACTATGAGGCTCTAGGCTGGCTGACTCAACTGCATTAGCTTTTACGTGTTGGCAAAATTTTATTAAAACTATTACTACGAGTTGATGAATTACCATTAACCCAGTTACATAGTAATTAATCAGAATTAATTATACTACTACTGAGAACCATACCAAAACCAAGCCACCAAGGTAAACCCCGAGAAGCACCTCCCTCGTCGGAAGGAGATAACTTCACTAATCAAAAGGAGGATCTGGGCCGCTCATAACCGTGAGCACGGCTAGTATACCAGTTTTACACTCTGCAGAGGTTGCACATCTTTACCCACAAGTCGTGAGCTATGCCAGTTGTTCATCACACTTCCTTAGGTGAGATGGCCAGCGACTCACTACGAGGCCTTTAAAAAGAATCTCGTTGGTAAGGCGTAACCGCGAGAGATAGGTCGGCGACGATGGGGCCCACCTCCAGGGGTACAAGCACGTAGCACAGACCAAGCCGGAGGAGCAGGGACCATTGAAGCTTACTACTCTTGCCCCGCAGGTAAGTTACTCCAAACCAAAAAGATCTAATTATTACGCCAAGTCTATCCCATTCTAGCCTTGTGGTAGCGCTGTTGTCCCAGGTTGTCGCTCTATGAACCGGTCCTTATGGAGAGTGGCCAACCAGGCAGTAAGCACCGTGCTGGCCCCCTAAACCATGTTTCTAACAAAACCAGTTTTAACGAGAAGTGAGCCACTCAAGCCACACAGAGTGCCACTCTCAGAATTAAGTTCAAGTAAATCATTAATCAATTTAATTAAAAGGACCAAGGTGTGTTATAGCGCAGCAACCTAGCACAACTAACCAAAATGCAACCCAAAGGCATATATAAAGGATATAAAGTGGCTAGGAAATCCTTATAGGCATACAGTATTAAAATGCAGTATGAAAATGTATTTAAAGGTGATAGGTTGTTCATGTTATACTTGCCTTCCTCAAAAGTTCTCCTGCTGCTCAAACTGCTCTGAAGATGGATCTTGGCACTGGTACTGGGGCTCCTCAGATGGATCAACGTCTACTCACGAACACATGGCCAAAACGAGGCACAACAATAAGCATACAAGCAAACTCTAACAAAAACTAAGAAACAGTACAACAATACATAAAAACAGCACACTAAACTAGTCTAAAACTATTCTACGCGTTACAACGATCGCGTGGATATAAAGAATGCTTAAAACGGAGTTAAAACGCCTTTTCTAGGCTAAAAACAAGGTTCAGGGGCTTATTTGTAAGAAAAACTAAGTTTCTGGGGGTTTTCTGCAAAAACTGAGGACTAAAACATAATTAACCATTAAATCTAGGGGCTAACATGCAAAACCAACGGCCCTGGACGGCGGGTTTGATTTCTGGAAAGCTCAGGGGGATCTGTGCAAAGTTTTGGGCTCGACCGCAATTATTTTTGAATAGATCAGGACCGCGGGTTGAATCTACTAAAGTGCAGGGGCTCTTTAGCAAAAGGTACCGGCCGAACCGGTACGGTTGGATCTCAACCGCTGGATCAGCATCCGGTGGCTCAGATCTGCTATGGGTGCGATCTAATCAGGGGCGTCCAAAACAGATCGGACGGCTCAGGGCTGGGGTGGTGAGGGAGCGGCGGCGCGAGTCGCCGGCGAAGCTTCTCGCGGTGGCGCTCCTTGTTTCCTCGCCGGACTTCATCGAACTCGACGCTCCGATGGTCAAAACGGCTGGTATTTGGGTTAGGGAGGGTCTACGCGGAGCGCGTGATCCACCTGTGCGCTCAAAACGGGGAACCGGAGTTCGGGATGGCGTGCGCAGCAAAGGGGGCGGGGCTGTGCGGCGGTGCCCGCCGGTGTGCGAGGTTCTAAAGGATCCAGGGTGCTACGGCCCGTCCAAGCTAGCGAAAAACAACAGATCGAACCGTGCTGGTGCTCACCGGGGTGTGCTTCGGGTCGGGGATGCCGTGCGGCGTGGTCGGCGGTGGGGATCAGCGGTCGAGGCGGGCGGCACACGCGGAGATGTCGCCAGGAGATGCCTCGGGGCTTCTGGACCTGATGGCCGAGCGCGGCAGGCTTCGGTGATGCTGGTGGATGGATCGGCGCGGCCGGAGCGGCACCGGCGGCGGCGGAATCGACGGCGAGGTGCTCCTCTGCTAGTCGGGCGATGGCGGCGGTCCTGCGCGGTGGAAGGGAAGGCAAGCAAAGGGGAAGGAAGAGGGGAAGGCTTCACGGGCCAATTAAAGGCGGCCGCCGGGGATTACGGAGTGCAAATCGGGGAGGGAGATCCCCTGCCGCTGCGCCGGGGATTTCGGGCGGACGCCGCGGGCTGGCTGTTTGCGCGAGCGCGTCGCGGAGGGGACGAAACTGCCAGTGGGGCCCGGGGCGTCAGTCATAGAGCGGCAGGGCGACGCGGGTTGGTTTGGGCCGAACGGCACGCGGGGCAAGCCGGAGCGCTGAGCGGGGAAAAAGCGGTGCTGGGCCTAAGCAGAGAGAGATGGGGCCGGTTTGCTGGGCCGAAACAGAAGGATGGGCTGGCCGGAGAAAAAGGGTGGGCCGCGGGAGAGAGCGGACCGGGGAGAGAAGGGAGCCGGGCCGCGGGGTGCTGGACCAGGCGAGTTGCTGGGCCCGCGGGAGGAGCTGGTGGAGGTGGGGCTGGGCCAAGCGCGGGTGGGAAAGGTGCTGGGCCGGGTGAGCGAGACGGGCCACGGGAAAGAGAGGGGTCGGGCTGGGTTGGATTGGTTTCCTGGGCCGGTTTTCATTCCTTTCCTTTCTGGGCTGAGGTGGGTTTGGGTCAGGGTTAGGTTTTCTATCTCCTTTCTCTTTTCTAAATCTAAATCAATCAAACACATTTGAATTCAAATAAAATTTGAATTCAAACCACACTCAAATAATTAAAACTATGCACCAGCATGAATGCAACACCAAAATTTAAACCTATGATAAAATTTTAATTACTTAAGGAACAAAATTGAATTAAATGCCAACTAAACACAATAAACCTTAGAAAATTTAAATAAAGCCAATTAAATTTATTAATAAATATTGAAATTTAACTTAGGGTGTTACATTGAGGAACAAAAATTAGATTAAATGCAAGACTAAACCAATTAAATCCTTAGAAAATTAAATAAACCAATTAAATTTTTTATTAAAGCTGAAATTTAAATTAGGGTCTTACAAATCCTACCCCCTTACAGGAATCTCGTCCCGAGATTCTGGGCTGGCTAGCAAAGAGATTCGGATATATCTTCATCAACTCCTCTTCCTTCTTTTGGCAAGTCCTCCGGAAAGACATCCGGGAATTCAGGGGTCTAGCCTCCATCTGATGAAGAAAACCAGAAAGCTCTGTAGCACTGACTATCACCTCTTGGCCATCAGATGCTGACAAGTGAACTGTCCGCTGAGCACAATCAATACGGACTCCCCATCTGGTAAGGGTCTCCATGCCCAAAATCACATCTATCCCCGAGGAATCAATGACGATCAAACCGGTGCGGAACTCTGCCCCCCTTATGACAATACTAACTCTGGAGCATATAGAGCATGTGTGTAACTGGCCCCCAGGTGAGGTAACTACCATAGCTGTCCTCATACCAGAAACTGGTATACGATGCTGCTCGGCAAATGACTTGGAAATGAAGGAATGAGTAGCACTAGTATCGAAAAGCACCGTAGCTGGATGAGAGTTGACCATGAACATACCAAAAACCACGTTAGGAGCCTCGGCCGCTGACTCGGCCGTTACTCGCTGCGAGGCTGGCAAGCGGGCCCGGGGTTGCTGGGGGAGAGGGTGTGCGCGGGCGCGCGTCCACATGAGGGCGCGACTAAGGCTGAATTGTGAGCCCGGTTGGGGACGCACGCGCGGTGAGTCAGGTCGGGGAAGTGCGCGGCTTGCTGGCTGCTGGGGCGCGCGGTGACGGGCCGAGCGGGAGAGGAGTGTGGGCCGGACTGGGTGGGCTGCCGGGCTGGGTTTGGTTTGGGTTCTAGTTTTCTTCTTTTCTATTTCTAAATTCATTTCCTATTTCTATTCTAGCTCAAACAAAACTATTTGAATTCAAACAAAATTTGAATTCAACCACCCCATGCACACAAACAAGTAAAATAAATGCTCTAGCATGAATGCAGCAACAAAGTTTAACCTATGATAAAATTTTAATTACTTGATGAACAAAAATTAGATTAAATGCAAGACTAAACCAATTAAATCCTTAGAAAATTAAATAAACCAATTAAATTTATTATTAAAGCTGAAATTTAAATTAGGGTGTTACAAATCCTACCCCCTTACAGGAATCTCGTCCCGAGATTCTGGGCTGGCTAGCAAAGAGATTCGGATATATCTTCATCAACTCCTCTTCCTTTTTCTGGCAAGTCCTCCGGAAAGACATCCGGGAATTCAGACACCACGCGAATACCATCCGTGGGTCTAGCCTCCATCTGATGAAGAAAACCAGAAAGCTCTGTAGCACTGACTGTCACCTCTTGGCCATCAGATGCTGACAAGTGAACTGTCCGCTGAGCACAATCAATACGGACTCCCCATCTGGTAAGGGTCTCCATGCCCAAAATCACATCTATCCCCGAGGAATCAATGACGATCAAACCGGTGCGGAACTCTGCCCCCCTTATGACAATACTAACTCTGGAGCATATAGAGCATGTGTGTAACTGGCCCCCAGGTGAGGTAACTACCATAGCTGTCCTCATACCAGAAACTGGTATACGATGCTGCTCGGCAAATGACTTGGAAATGAAGAAATGAGTAGCACTGGTATCGAAAAGCACCGTAGCTGGATGAGAGTTGACCATGAACGTACCAATAACCACGTTAGGAGCCTCGGCCGCTGACTCGGCCGTCACGTGGTTCACCTTCCCCTGTGTAAGGATCGATGGACCAAGAGGGGGGGTGAATTGGGCCTTTTTCAAATTCTAAAGCAAGGTAAAGCAACCTTAACCTATGCAATACTAGTAGGGCACCAATTCACCAACCGGATAACTAAGCTACCTACACAAGCTAAAAGAGATAAAAACAAAGTAAAGCCTAGCAAGGTAGAGCTAAGTTATGATCTCTAAGTCAAGCTCATAAGTAAATTGCATGAAAGAAAATGCTTGAATAAAGAAAGTGGACAAGAGACGACCGGATTTTTTCCCGTGGTGTCGATGTGTTGGCACACACCCCTAGTCCACGTTGTGACACTCACTAAGAGTCTTGTCACCTCCCATGTCACCGAGACTTGGGCGCTCACTAAGAGTCTCCGTTCACCATCCCGGCGTGGTGGAGCTCAAGCCACGTACAATCTTCTTCTCCGGGCTCCCACAATCCTTGGCAAGCTCCGCGAGAAACACCCCGATCACCAAGATCGCCTAGGTGATGCCAATCACCAAGAGTAACAAGCTAAGGCCTTCACTTGAGCAAGAACCGATCACCAAGAACGGATGCACACTAGCTTCTCTCTACTCAAGTCCTTAATCTTGCTTCTTGATTGATTGAATGCACAAGTATGTGAATGATGAAGCTCAAGGTGGCTCTTGACTATGGTATGAGTGTTTGGATGTTGCCTGGTGTCAAGAGTAGGCGAAATGACCCATTGGAGGGGTATATATAGGCAGCTCACACAAATAGAGCCGTTGGAGAAAAGCTGCCAGAAAACTGCGTAGCGCCGGTTAATCCGACGTACCCCCCATTGTCATCGTCGGTTTAACCGGTGAATGTAAACTGCCTCTTCTGAAAACTAGCCGTTACAACTGGGGCAGATTAACCGACGTAGCATCGGTTTAACCGGTGAGTGTAGTTGTCCACTGAACCACTGAAAAACCAAGTCTCTGGACAACTGCACCGACGTTAACTCAAACCTATCGTCGGTTTAACCGGTGAGTACAACTTTTGAATTCCTCTGAAAAAACCATCTCACTGGTCAATTGCACCGACGTCTTGATTCAAACAGCGTCGGTTAATCCGGTGAATAGAACTTGAATTGCCCTGGAAAAACCAACTCTGGACTAATGCACCGACGTTAAATTCAAACACGTCGGTTTAACCGGTGTATTGAATTTGTCCAGACTCTGCTGACTTCGTTTAACCGACGTATAGAAAATTGAGAGCGTCGGTTAAACCGGTGTATAGACTTTTTCTGATTTTGTCTTTTCTGATTTGAGTCTTGAATGAAATCCAAATATTCTTGAGATATAGTTTGAGAACCACTTATTTGAACTTCTAGAAACCTGAGTGACCATAGTGTGCATCCATTTTCAAATGATCATGTCCATGCTCAAGTTACTTAGCCTTAACCCCTCTTAATAGTGCGATCACTACAAAACTATAAAACCTATACTAACCTAAGTGTCCTTCTCAACCTTGTGACACTTAGGACTAGAAAGATCCTTAGCCTTGACATATATAAGTTGAAAACCGAGATCGCCTTTTAGAATAACCGAAAATTTAGGGGCCTCTTTTGACATATGACCAAATGAGCGATAATGATCTATTAAGCTGCACAAACTCATTAGTCACAATAATGGTTGTCATTAATCACCGAAACATACCTTGAGGGCCTAGATGCTTACAATCTCCCCCTTTTTGGTGATTGATGACAACACAAACATAAATAACGAGAGAGCGAGAAAGATAAAACAGGATAAACACAAGCAAACTCGAAAGCAGGACCAAAGAGCTCAAAGGCTCAAACGAAATCCATAGATATGTCTCAAAGAACGGCATACTTAAGCGACAAATGTACATATCCATGAATTAACACCAAAAGTGATACAAAGAAACAAAGTCCTGATAACTACGAGCTCTCTCTAGCTCTACCCTCCCCCTAACTCTGGTGCTCCCCCTAACACCTCTCCCCCTTTGGCATCAAAGCACCAAAAGGCGAGCTACGGGTCGTGCTGTCGTGGTACGGCGACGAAGCGGTCCGGGTCGTCGTCGTCGGACGGAGAACTCTCACCCTCGGTGACAGACGGAAGCTGCTGGTCTGGGTCTGAGCTCACTGGGGGAGTAACTGTCGTGGAGGCTCTCGTGCTGGCACTGCCTGGTAGAGGATCCGTAGAAGTCGTAACCGGGTCAGCAGAAGAAGTATCAATCTCTGAAGAGGTGACTGCTGAGGCTGCCGGCTGCGTCGACTGTGGAAGCAGGGACTCCTCTACTGCTCCTCCCCCTGAAGGTGCTGCCTGAAGTGAGGAGGGGAGGGCGACCGACTGAACTGCTGGCGGTGAGTCCTGAAAGAGTGTGGTCGCCGGCAGTGGTGAAAAGAGCGGACGACCGGCAGACCCAAAGAGTGCTGACATCGAGAACGTGGTCTCCGGTGTCGCTGAGGTAGCTGGAGCTGCAGTAGGAGCTGGAGGAGGAGGAGCTGGTGTGACGGCAAGCTGAGGTGCTCCTACACCCTGAAGTCCGGGCTGCTGCTGCTGTGGGGCGAGTCCGGTGTGAGAGTAAAGCTGGGAGATCATCCCGAACATCGCCATCATGCCCTGCTGCATCTGCTGGTACTGAGCGTCTGTCCTCTGTGAAACTCTGT
This sequence comes from Panicum virgatum, assembly GCF_016808335.1. Lineage (NCBI taxonomy): Eukaryota > Viridiplantae > Streptophyta > Magnoliopsida > Poales > Poaceae > Panicum > Panicum virgatum. The sequence goes on along the minus strand of NC_053148.1, from coordinate 19,879,813 downwards.
CAATGAGGCCGACAAAACGCTCCTCTGTCGCTGCACGCTCTCGGGCTGCCTCTCTCTGAATAGCAGCAATCTGAGCCTCATGGGCTCTCCTGGCCTCCTCCTGAGCAAGCCTGTCCTCTCTCTGCTGGGTCACGAGCTGCTGTAGTAGTGAAGTGAGCTCGGACGGCTGAGTCACCTGAGACTCAGAGACTGTAGCAGCTGCTGAAGTCGGAGGTGCTGGCTGTCCTGAACCTCCTGCCTCGTGATCGTGACTGGCTGGGGCAGCTGAAGGAAAGTACTCAACGTCGTCGGAGGAGTCTGACTCAAGCTCAGACCAGTGAATCTCATCATCTCCCCCGGGAAGCTGTGCCTCTGCTGCTAGGAGTGCCTCATCCTCCTCTGCCACTCGTGCCTGAACCTCCGGTGACAGTCGAGCCATCGCTGCTCTATCTGCGTGTCTGCCCCTCCTCCTGTCCTGTGGAGCTGTGGGTCGGTAGACAGGGAACCTGGGAGCCTCGTCGTGACGGTAAGGAGCACTGATGGGTGACTCTGCTGGCACTATCATAGAGCATATGTAACTGATCCAGTGCGCATAGGGAAACTGTCGCACCACACCCATCCCGTCTGTGATCACATCCTCTATCTCAGCCAGAATAAAGTCAACTATGTCAAACGGCTCGTGAGTGAAGATGTGTAGAAGCAGGAGCTGCTGCAGTCCCGTAAACCCCTCTGGGTAGCCACTCCTCGGTAACAGAGTCCTCCGGAGTGCCATGTGAACAGCGTAAGCCTCTGGGGTCAGCAAGCTCGGCACTCTGGCGTAAGAGGCTGGGAACGGCTGGCGGAAACACTGAGTGATCGCCTCGTGAGAAGGAGCAATCCCGCCAACCATCGCCCTGCGGGGTGGATCTGAGTCCCCGTAAACCCTCTCGTGCAGCGAGACGTCGACCAGGTCAACTCCAAGAATACCAGCAATGGTCGCCCTCGACAAACCAAAGTCCTGCCCTCCAAACATGAAGTGTACAGCTCTGCGCTCGGGGGCTATCCAAGCTGTAGCGTAGAACACTCTGACCCAGTCCTCGATATAACGGTTCTGCTCCATCTCTAGCAGTCTAGGCAGACCTCTGAAGTGAGCAAAGTGTGCTCTCACATCTGCTCCCCCTGCGGCTGTCCTCAGTGAGACCCAGTCAAGAACCCTGTGCTGAAAGATCCGGTGGCCCCGCCTCTGGTAGGTCTCGTAGAAACTGGCCTGTAGCAAAGTCCAGAACCTCCTGTCGACTCTGCTGTCTCGGGTCACCGGGAACCAGACCTCCTCGTCAACACTCCACCTGAGCCTCTTGACCTTGGCCGCATTGGCTCGGGTCAAGTTCTGGAGCAGCACACCTGGCTCCAGACGCACAACAGTGTCCATACGGAACACTGCGCGCTCGGCCTCTAGGGCCTCGGCTCTACGAGCTGCTGCTGTTGCAGCTGTGGACCTGCGAGGCTCCTGTGGCTGGTGACCTCCTCGCGTCCTCGGTCCAGTGCGACGCTCGGTCGCTGGTGAAGTCTCTGCTGCTGGGGATGTCTGCCGAGTGCGGCCAGACCGTCGTAGAGTCGGTGACTCCTGTGTGCTCTGCCCCTGAGACTGCTCGGACTGCTCTGCCTCTGAATCTGAATCTGCAGCTGTATCTGACTGATCTGACTCTGCTGCTGCTGCTGTCGCGGCTCTGGTGGCCCTGGCACCTCTCACTCTGCCCATGCCCCTGCCTCTGCCTCTGCCTCTGCGGTCCTCCCTGATCTGGAACGGACGAGCGCGGCCTGATGCCTGCTCCTCGGCGGCCTTGGCCACCATCTCGGCCTTCTCGGCCTCCTTCTCTGCACGAGTCCGCTTGCGAGCGGGCTTCTCGACCACAACTTCCTTACCCTTCCTCTTCTCGCGACCCATCTCGACTGACGGTGTGCGGAACACGAACGCGGCGCGAAAGAAGCAGCCCAGGCAAATCGTCGAGCACCTGGTGAGCGCAGATCGGCTGCGGCTGCGGCGTGGAGGTGCGGCTGCGTGGGCGGCAAGGCGTGTGGGAGCGGCGGCGTGGCTGCGAAAGTGGTGGTGGCGGCGTGAGTTCACGGTGGTTGGCGACCGTGGCGGCGAGCAGCGGCGCGGGTTGTGCAGGTGCACGCGGGCGGCGCTGAGTGAGCGCGAGGGTGCGCGGCGGCGGCTAGGAGTGACGGCGCACGGCGGCGGCAAGGTGGAACGGTGGTGGCAGCGCGGGCGCACGGCGGCGGTGGAGAGACGGCGGCGGCGCGAAGGGAAGGCGGCGGCGGCTCGAAGATGGATGCGGGCGAAACAGAGGAAAGAGAGGCGGCGGCTCGAGCACGACTCATATATGACAGGTGGGACCCGCGATTTTCTTTTACACCGGTTGATCCGACGCGTAGGGTTTGAACGCCGGTTGATTGCGTCGGTGTAGTTCACCCGAGATTCTACCAGATCTGTTTTTGAACGCCGGTTGAACCGATGCTGTCAAAAATGAACTCGTCGGTTGATTGATCAAAACACCGGTTGATTGCTAGGTCTGATTTGCATTTATGATCACCGGTTGATCCGATGCACTGACTTTTGAATACGCCGGTTGAACGCCTGAAAACTTGACTGAGCTGAGACAAACTTAGTAACGCCGGTTAAACCGATGATGATGCTACATTGAACGTCGGTTTAACCGGTGAAGCCAAAAAACCCCACACTCAGCTCACTCTTCTATGCTAAGTCCAATAAACTTATAAAATTCAAATAAACTCAAGTTAATGGACTTGCATAGGCGACTTTACCCCTTAAAATAAATAGGATAGCACACTTGCTTAAATAAATTTCTTTTTAAACACAAGGAAAAGCCGCAAGAGAGACAAAGCGCCAAATAAAATGTATGAGCCATGTCATAGGAATATTGAAGATAGAAAGCTTCAAACTCATCATGACATTGCTCACTAGGCAATAACGCACCTAACACTTTGCTCTTTTCACTTTTCATGAATTAAGATCTTGTATATGAAAACAAGTCTCATTTTCATCAAGTGATCTCCTTTGTGACCCTTACGCATGCAATGATGATGCAAACTACAACCACATGCGAAAGTATAATAAACATGAAGTGCACACCTATATGACAAGAAATGCATAACAAGAAATTAAGATCTACTTGTCAAGTTTGAACCCACGGGAAGCTTCTTCATGATGAGCCTTTCTACAAGCCTAGAGGAAAACAAGTGGACCACCACCTCTAGCTAAACCCTTGCTCATCACTATCTTACCATGGTTAGACAAGTGTCCTATATGTATGTATTTTTCTATATGACATGGCAACTTACATGACGTTTGCCGCATCTAACACATTGAGCTCATTTCTTAGCCTAACAAAGGTACTCTCGTCTAGAGGTTTTGTGAATATATCCGCCAATTGCTCCTCGGATCTCACACCTTGAAGGGAAATGTCCCCCTTGGCTTCGTGATCACGCAAGAAGTGATGGCGAATATCAATGTGCTTTGTGCGAGAGTGTTGAACTGGATTCTTGGCAATTTTTACGGCACTTTCATTGTCACAAAGGAGTGGGATCCTATCTAGTTTCACACCAAAGTCCAAAAGGGTTTGCTTCATATATAGGATTTGGGCACAACATGCACCGGCCGCTATATATTCCGCTTCCGCGGTGGACAAAGCCACGGAATTTTGCTTCTTACTCGACCAAGAAACTAGAGAACGCCCAAGCAAGTGGCAACCCCCGGAGGTACTCTTGCGATCCACACGGCTTCCGGCAAAATCCGAATCCGAGTATCCCAAGAGATCTAAACTAGCGCCTTTGGGGTACCACAAGCCTATGCTAGGAGTGTGCTTGAGATACCGAAGGATCCTATTCACAGCCGAAAGGTGTGACTCCTTTGGGTTAGCTTGAAAGCGGGCACACAAGCACACACTAAACATTATATCGGGCCTAGATGCGGTAAGGTAAAGCAAAGACCCTATCATAGAACGATAGAGGGATTGATCAATCGGTTTACCATCCACATCCAAGTCGAGATGCCCATTTGTTGCCATGGGTGTCTTGATTGGCTTGCACTCATCCATCTTGAACTTCTTCAAGATATCTTTGGTATACTTTTCTTGATGGATGAATGTCCCTTCCTTCATTTGTTTGACTTGAAAACCAAGGAAGAAGGTCAATTCGCCAATCATGGACATCTCAAATTCCCTAGACATCATGGTAGCAAACTCATGGCTTAGCAAATCATTAGTTGAGCCAAAAATAATATCGTCAACATAAATTTGACAAATGAAGAGATCCCCGTTGACGTCTTTTGTGAACAACGTGGTGTCCACCCTCCCGATCTTGAAGCCTTGCATGATTAGGAAGTCACGAAGCCTCTCATACCAAGCCCTTGGAGCTTGTTTGAGCCCATAGAGTGCCTTGTGCAACCTATAAACATGGTTAGGATTCCTCGGATCTTCAAACCCGGGAGGTTGCTCAACATAAACAAGTTCGTTAATAACGCCATTTAAGAATGCACTTTTCACATCCATTTGATACAACTTAATGTTATGATGTGAAGAGTAAGCAAGAAGGATACGGATAGCTTCAAGTCTTGCGACCGGAGCAAAAGTTTCACCAAAATCCAAACCTTCGACTTGAGAAAACCCTTTTGCCACAAGTCTTGCTTTGTTGCGTACCACCACCCCATGTTCATCTTGCTTGTTCCGAAAGACCCACTTGGTGCCGATGATGTTCTTGTCTTTTGGAGGAGCTTCGAGGACCCAAACTTCATTGCGGGTGAAGTTGTTCAACTCATCTTGCATGGCCATCACCCAATCCGAGTCCTCAAGCGCTTCCTCTATGCTAGTGGGTTCAATACAAGAAACAAACGAGTGATGTTCGCAAAATGAAGCATGCTTAGAGCGAGTTCTTACTCCCTTTGATGGACTACCAATGATTTGACCAATTGGATGATCCTTGGAGATGCGACCATGCTTCACTAGCGGTACTTGCGTGGATGCTTGTTGGGGTGGATCATGGGTGACTTGTGCTTGTGGTGGAACGTTTTGCTCTTCTTGTTCTTGAACTTGGGTTGTTGGTGTTGGCACTTCTTCTTGAGATTGTGTATCATCTTTTTCTTGATCTTTATCCACTTGGGGCGCCGTGGAGGTGCTTGGTGTAGATGAGGAAGGTCCTCCCCCTTGATCATTGTCTTCATGCACCTCTTCCGGCTTGATATCCCCAATGGACATCTTCTTCAAAGCTTCATCGATCTCCTCATCACCTACATTTTCATAGCCAACAACCTCCTCTTGGGAGCCATTAGATTCATCAAACTCCACATCACATGTTTCTTCAACTAACCCGGAGGTTTGATTGAATACTCTATATGCTTTGGAGTTTGATGCATAACCAAGAAAGAAACCTTCATCACATCTACTTTCAAACTTACCGAGCCTTTTCTTCTTATAGATGAAGCATTTGCAACCAAAGACTCGAAAGTATGATATATTTGGTTTCTTCCCGGTGATGAGCTCATATGGAGTTTTCTTGAGGAGTCGGTGAGGATATACTCGGTTGGATGCATGACACGCCGTGTTGATTGCTTCCGCCCAAAACTTCTCGGACGTGCCATAATCATCCAACATTGCTCTAGCTAGGGTGATGAGAGTCTTGTTCTTTCTTTCCACCACTCCATTTTGTTGACGCGTGTAGGTGGCGGAAAACTCATGCTTGATGCCCTCTTCATCGCACCATTCTTCAATCTTCATGTTCTTGAACTCGGTGCCGTTGTCACTCCGGATCTTCACAATTGGGGAGTTGTACTCCCTTTGAGCTCTTCTTGCAAATGTCTTGAAGAGTTCCGGAGTTTCACTCTTATCGCCTAGAAACATAACCCAAGTGTAACGTGAAAAATCATCAACAATTACTAGGCAATAGAGGTTACCACCAATGCTCTTGTATGTAGTTGGACCAAAGAGATCCATGTGAAGTAGCTCGAGCGGCTTGGAGGTAGACAACATTGTCTTGATGGGATGATGTGTTGCAACTTGCTTCCCGGCTTGACATGCTTTACATAGCTTGTTCTTGTCAAAGGTGACGTCCTTCAAGCCGGTGATCATCCCTCTCTTGTGGGCTTTCTTGAGGTTGCTCATGCCAATATGAGCAATTCTTCTATGCCAAAGCCACCCAAGAGAAGACTTGGTGAAGAGGCATGTCATGGTGCTTGTTTGCTTTGAAGAGAAATCCACCAAGTAAATGTTGCCATGCCTAAACCCCGTGAATACCAATGACTTGTCTTTTTCATGAGTTACTACAACACCATTCTTGTCAAAGGCACACGTTAGTCCAAGATCACACAATTGAGCAATTGAAATAAGATTAAAACTAAGTGCTTCTACAAACAAAACATTAGAAATAGATAAATCTTTAGAAATTGCTATTCTACCCAAACCTAAAACTTTTCCCTTTGAGTTATCACCATAGGTGACATGTTCATGATCGCCGGGGTCTTCAAGGGAGGTGAACATGCTATCATTGCCGGTCATATGTTGAGAGCAACCGCTATCAAGTACCCAATGTTTTCCACCGGCTTTGTAGTTCACCTACACACATGAGAATTCACTTTTGAGTTTTAGGAACCCAAACAAGCTTTGGGCCTTGCACATGTGTGACAAGAGCTTTTGGGACCCAAAGTTGCTTGGGGAGCTTTTTCTTTGACTCCTTAGTGAGTTTGCCAATGAATTTGGCCTTCACCTTGCCCTTCACTTTACTCAAGAGAAAATGGTTATTTTCAAACATTGATGAGTAATTCTTAGGTAAAGTGGGAAGAGGACGTGATGGTAGGGTGCACTCCCTAGTGTGGTGCCCGGTGACTTGGCAATGTTGGCAATATGAACCAACTTCCTTGATGAAGCTTATCTTGATCTCCGGAGAAGGAGTAGTGCCTTGATTTGGCTCCGGAAATGAACCAAGACCTCTCTTGCCATAGTCACGTGCATTGTTGAAAAGAATTTCCTTGTGGATGTATTCTCCTCTTGAGAGCTTCTCCACACTACTCTTGAGGCTAGCTACTTGATCCATCAACTCCTTTTCCCTAGAAGGAGCAAGCTTGGACACAATATTAGTGGCATTTGCATTAATGAGTAGGTCATCACATGAGGTAGAAGCATTGACCTTTTCAATAGTTTCATGAGCAAAGTTCTCAAGACTTGGGTCAATTGCTTCATAGGCAAATTCAAGTTCTTGATATTTGTGAGCCAACTCCCTATGCTCTTGTTTAAGCTTTTTGTGGCTCTCTTCAACTTGCTTAGCAAGTACAAGTGACTCATTGTGCTTTTTGAGCAAGTCATTGTACTTGCCAAGCAAGTCGGAGTGGGCAAGCTCTAACTTGGCATGAGTGCTCTCAAGAATTTTGACTTTGCCCTTTTCCCTCTTGATGACAGATGTATACTCATTAATGAGGTTAGTGAATTCATAAGGATCAAGCTCTTCATCACTATCATCTTCACTATCCACCTCACATACCTTGGTGTTACCTTTTGCCATTAGGCACATAGGAGGCGGAGGTAGTGGTGGTTCTTCATTGGTGAGGGCGATGGTGACGATGTCTTCTTCATCACTTGAATCTTCGCTTGATGAGACATCGGTCACCCATTCTTGTTTTTCCACCAAGAAGCTTCTCTTGGTGTGCCCTTTCTTCTTTGGGAAGAGCTTGGTCTTCTTGTCATGACTCTTCTTCTTTCCAAGCTTCTTGTTCTTGTTCTTCTTCTCATCTTCTTCATCATCGCTTGAATCATGACGATGTTTGCCTTTGTTGTCCTTCTTCCTTTTGTCCGGCTTGGGGCAATCGGGAGAGATGTGTCCTTTTTCTCCACAATTATAGCAAGTTTTGTACTTGACATCTTCCTTATACCGGAACATCCTTCTTTTGGGGTCAAAGTTGTAACCCTTCTTGTTTATCTTATCGCTCAAGCGTGTGAACTTTCTCATCATGAGAGCAAGTTCCCCATCTTCTTCATTATCGGATGAGCTTTCATGGTGATCTTCTTCTTCATTGCTTGAGCTAGATTCTTGCTTGACCATCTTGAGCTTGCGGTGCTTGTTGGCCTTGGTTTTGAGAGCAATTGATTTGCTTGTTGTTGGCTCTTCGGTCATACCAAGGATACTCATTTCATGAGCGCGAATTTCGCCCACAAGCTCTCCCACTTCCATTGTATCAAGATTCTCCTTTTGAAGCATAGCATTGATAATGTTGTACTTGGGCTTCGGAAGGAGCATGAGAATCTTGCGGTTGATGGAGCCACTGTCAATTTTGGAAACTTCAAGAGCATTAATGTCCTTGACAATGACATTCAAGCGGGAATACATATCATTGCAATTTTCATGAGCAAGCATTTTAAAAGAATCATATTTAGCTCTAAACAAGTGATATTTTTGTTCACGGACTTTTGTGGAGCCTTCATGAATTTCAATTAGCTCTTTCCATATATCACTTGCTAAGTCCATGCCATTTACTCTAGCAAAGACTTCCTCACTAATGGCTTCGAAAATTGCATTTCTAGCCTTTGCATTCCATTTTAATTGCTCGGCGGTGGGAGTTCCGGTGAATCCGGTCTTAGTGGCCAACCACACTTCGGGGGCAATCGCATCAAGGTATGCGGCCATGCGAACTTTCCAATAGGCAAAGTTCTTGCCCTCGAAGTGAGGCGGCGATCCACCCATCTTGGCCATAGCTCTAAGCGGTGAAGCCTAATGATCCAAATGAGCAACGAGGCTCTGATACCAATTGTAAGGATCGATGGACCAAGAGGGGGGGTGAATTGGGCCTTTTTCAAATTCTAAAGCAAGGTAAAGCAACCTTAACCTATGCAATACTAGTAGGGCACCAATTCACCAACCGGATAACTAAGCTACCTACACAAGCTAAAAGAGATAAAAACAAAGTAAAGCCTAGCAAGGTAGAGCTAAGTTATGATCTCTAAGTCAAGCTCATAAGTAAATTGCATGAAAGAAAATGCTTGAATAAAGAAAGTGGACAAGAGACGACCGGATTTTTTCCCGTGGTGTCGATGTGTTGGCACACACCCCTAGTCCACGTTGTGACACTCACTAAGAGTCTTGTCACCTCCCATGTCACCGAGACTTGGGCGCTCACTAAGAGTCTCCGTTCACCATCCCGGCGTGGTGGAGCTCAAGCCACGTACAATCTTCTTCTCCGGGCTCCCACAATCCTTGGCAAGCTCCGCGAGAAACACCCCGATCACCAAGATCGCCTAGGTGATGCCAATCACCAAGAGTAACAAGCTAAGGCCTTCACTTGAGCAAGAACCGATCACCAAGAACGGATGCACACTAGCTTCTCTCTACTCAAGTCCTTAATCTTGCTTCTTGATTGATTGAATGCACAAGTATGTGAATGATGAAGCTCAAGGTGGCTCTTGACTATGGTATGAGTGTTTGGATGTTGCCTGGTGTCAAGAGTAGGCGAAATGACCCATTGGAGGGGTATATATAGGCAGCTCACACAAATAGAGCCGTTGGAGAAAAGCTGCCAGAAAACTGCGTAGCGCCGGTTAATCCGACGTACCCCCCATTGTCATCGTCGGTTTAACCGGTGAATGTAAACTGCCTCTTCTGAAAACTAGCCGTTACAACTGGGGCAGATTAACCGACGTAGCATCGGTTTAACCGGTGAGTGTAGTTGTCCACTGAACCACTGAAAAACCAAGTCTCTGGACAACTGCACCGACGTTAACTCAAACCTATCGTCGGTTTAACCGGTGAGTACAACTTTTGAATTCCTCTGAAAAAACCATCTCACTGGTCAATTGCACCGACGTCTTGATTCAAACAGCGTCGGTTAATCCGGTGAATAGAACTTGAATTGCCCTGGAAAAACCAACTCTGGACTAATGCACCGACGTTAAATTCAAACACGTCGGTTTAACCGGTGTATTGAATTTGTCCAGACTCTGCTGACTTCGTTTAACCGACGTATAGAAAATTGAGAGCGTCGGTTAAACCGGTGTATAGACTTTTTCTGATTTTGTCTTTTCTGATTTGAGTCTTGAATGAAATCCAAATATTCTTGAGATATAGTTTGAGAACCACTTATTTGAACTTCTAGAAACCTGAGTGACCATAGTGTGCATCCATTTTCAAATGATCATGTCCATGCTCAAGTTACTTAGCCTTAACCCCTCTTAATAGTGCGATCACTACAAAACTATAAAACCTATACTAACCTAAGTGTCCTTCTCAACCTTGTGACACTTAGGACTAGAAAGATCCTTAGCCTTGACATATATAAGTTGAAAACCGAGATCGCCTTTTAGAATAACTGAAAATTTAGGGGCCTCTTTTGACATATGACCAAATGAGCGATAATGATCTATTAAGCTGCACAAACTCATTAGTCACAATAATGGTTGTCATTAATCACCGAAACATACCTTGAGGGCCTAGATGCTTACACCCTGTCGTGGCGCCCTGGGTTGGGCTGGGCGCCCCTGCTGTCCTGCCTGCCGTGGAGCCTGAGGTGCTGGACAACTTCTGGCATAATGACCTTTCTGCCCGCATTTGTAGCACATGCGGTGGTGGTGAATAGCGCTACTTGGTTGACCTCCCTGTGAACTTATCATCACATCTTGCATTATTTCTGCTGCTTGCTCTTTGGACTCCTTGCGGCCGTGTGGCTGGATCACATTCATAGTGATAGTCAACCCATCAACATAATCATAGAGTGCTTGGTTCTTGACCTGTGTATCTGCAGAGCACTCAGGGTCCTTTCTCTTCTGGATGGTCTGTAGCTCGTCGACCGATGGGCCGTCAAGGAAAAGGGAATCCTCTGCTAGCTGCTCTTGACGAGACCTCTTTCTCTTTGTGCTGGAGAACAACCTCTGGTTCCTCCTAGTTGTAGCTTCATCTTCAGTCGCACGAACTTGACGACAAGGGACGCCGTAGAATTGGCAACATGGGCAATTTTTCTCACCATTCTTCGGATGGTATGTTGTTTGCGAAGACTGATCTTGTAACGTCATCGGCTGCACCACGGAGACTGTTGCATGAACACCATCACCCATTGCACTGTCTTCAAGGCCTTTTTGTTCTGCCGACATCTGAGCTGGGGTAAAGAGGAAACACAGGTCGGTAAGGTCAAGGAAGAGAGAGAGAAAAAATTCACTATGTAAAGTTCTATCTTATTAGACAACACTTCTCATGCTTCATTGCTGCTAACTCTAGATAGGTGTTTTCATAAATCCGAGAAAAAGAGAACTGTAGCATAACTCTTCTGCCTCGTCTGAGAGATTCTCAAATTCTCCAGTACCATTTGTAGGTCGGGGTGTCACAGGAGACTAGTGCGGCGGGGAGCTGGAGATGCTGGTCTGCTGGACGGGACTACGAGAGCGGGGCCGGCTGGCTGGAGGACTACGGGTGCTGGGGCGGCTGGCTGGAGTGCTGGAGCTAGACGGCAGTCGGCAGGACGGGATTCACGGTAGGCGGCTGGGAGGATGGGGTGACCAGGTGAGTGATGCGGCTGGCAGTAAAGTGCTAGGGTTGCAAGATGGGCTTTTATTAGGCTGAGGATTTCGGGGCCCCAATGGAGCTCCGTGGGTTTATTTAGGGATCCGCCCCAAACCCAAGTAATTTTGGGTACCCGTACCCGCAAATTAGCGGGTCTAAACTAGGAACCAAACCCGAAACCCGCAAACCCCAAATCCGTGAATACCCACCCCGAACCCGATCTGCTGCCATCCCTAGTGGGGTGAAAGGGGTACTCCAAGGTACTTGCACGGAAAATCAGATGTTTGACGGGGAAGTTGTGTGTCTGCAATAAATCTCTATGCTCCTCTGAACCGTGTATGGGTACTGTCAGACCCGGGGCAGCGGGACTTCTTACAGACATAGAATGTTCTAGAGTAAGGGATAGCTCATGGATGTACCTTACCTCTCTTGTAACTACCCAAATAGGTGTAGAACTAGCTGTAGTACAAAGGAAACTACCCGATTGTATTGTAGTAGGACTCCAACTGTACTCGGCTAGGACTTTCTATGTAACCCAGTCCCCCCGGATATATAAGGGCGGGCAGGGACCCCCTCCAAACAATCATCAACACTCACAGCCCAAACCTATCTAAATCTTTGTGTTCCTTGTACCGTCGAGTTCTAGAGTAGTCGATCCCTACCTACAAACCCTACTGCTAAGGGTATCCCTAAGCAGGCTTGGCGGTAAACACCGACAGCTGGCGTGCTAGGTAGGGGTCTCGGCGAGTTCACCAGTGAATTCGATGGCCGGATCAAGCAACGCCAACAACGTGACAGAAGGCACAACCCTCATTTTTGGTTCCTGGGCATGCACACCTAACGGAACGGGAGGCTTCTCCAGCCACCTTGTCACGCCCAATTCGCCTAAACCAAGAACCCGCTCCCAACTCGCCGGCATCCGCGAGTCGGCGAATCTCGACAAAAAAAGAGTTCCACCCGAACTCGACTCAGATAACCCAGAAAACGTGCCAACTCCGACCCGAACTCTCGGTCCAGTCGAGTTCGACACAAACTCTGACTCCAAAAAACCTCATCTTTCCAAAACTCTTGGAGAATACTTGACTCGTCTCAAGACGATCAAAAGCCCCAAGATCAAAAACTCAGAACTACTCGCCGGAGTAGATCAAGTTTCATGGTCAATTGAGGGCTGCATAAAACTTACAGAAGCTGCTCTCGGCTCGTCTACATCACAGCAGATCCCTAAAGCATTAAACCGTCCATAGAAGAAGTTGAGTGATATGCTCTCAGGGATCGACCGGGTGAATTCGAAGCTTGCCAACTGCATTAAGGTGGCCGAAAGCACTCTGCAAAATAAAGAGCAGGAAGCGGGAGGAGGAATCTGCGGGGGAGCTGGTGAGACAAACCCCCGGCTTGTTCGGATGGGACCGTTTATCTCCAGGATACCTCAGAGACCTTCACCGAAACCTGCTCGGACTCGGACTCCGAAACCAGTCGAGTCAAAGTTCGATTAGGACTTTGATTGTTTCATGAACGGTCTCAAGAACTTTGAACCATTCGATGATCTCGAAGATTGGCCAGACAATGTCGAGCTGTTCATGGATGCTATGGCCAAACCAACCGAGCATGCTGACGCTCTTTGGGAACTGGCCAAGCTTAAAAAGAGAAAAGCCAAAGCCTTACAACAATCCAGCGATTCAATCTATGACAAACCCTGGATCAAGGAGCCTGAGGGGCTGACTCCTACTCGATCATGGCTACACTGGATGAACGAGAATGCCCTCCGTGTAGAGATGGGCGTCCCGCTTCTCGCTCACCCAAAGCACACATACTCTAAAATATGTGGGCTAACCGACTCCAAATCCGAGTACTCTTCCGATCTGGAGGACCAGCTGGATGACCTAATCCAGTACAGTAAACAAGTCGAGTCCAACTCGGCTAAGAATCTCAAGTCCGATCAGGACTCCCTCCCTAACTTGGTTATATATGCAACGCCGCAAGGACGGACAGTGCATCTTATGAAGGCACAAGATCCCAGCGCTTCCGCCTAACAGCCAGCGGATCTGCCCTACCAACAGAGCACTCCTTTAGACCCGTCCTCAAGCAAACAAAACCAAGAAGTTCAAGACCTCTGCCGTGAAATCCTCATGGTTCGTATCGCCGAAGAACCTGAGGCCGATCCCACGGAGCGTCTCAATCTCGACGACTACAATTCTAATGATTTCAACGATTACCTTTCCAACAACATGGAAACTACTCTTCCCACAATCACAAAAGCCCAAACTACTACCAAGGAAGATCAACCCGCTCCTCCCCCTCCAGCGGTGACCGTTACAGTCCAACTGGATGAGCAGCATCCAGCAGAAGATCTCTACGAACGTCGTCGCCAGCTCAACCAGAAGAGGGCGTTCAGGCGTCAGTGCCTCCCTAACACCCTACAAGAACAATAAGTTGACTACTACGACTACTCCAACTGCGACCTCCGTAGCGTGATCAACGTTGGGCACGATGCGCGCAACATCATCATCTCAAGGAGAAAGGAACGGGGGGAAGTCGAGGCGTACAGCCCTTCTTCCAACTACCACATCCCGCCAAAGGCTCCCGCATCCTTCAAGGAGCACAAGACGGTGTTATCGCCATAAATTAACAGGGTTAATTAAATGGGCCACGAGTGAGTTGGGCTTAATGAAGAAATTAAAGAAGGGTTACGAATCGGCTCCTGCGCGAGTATTTGGGCCATGTGGGCCATGTATCCTTAGATTTAGTTCAGATTGAGTTAGAGATAGAGTTCGATGTGGATACATTAGTTTAGATTGTTTCCCAAGTCTCCGGACTATAAATATGTACCCTATGTTATTCATGAAAAAGAGAGAGAACATTATCACGTCTCGCAAACAACAACTCTTGGCGTATCGCCACCCCTAATCTTAGGGTTTCATCCAAGTAAGCGCCATGCTGCCCTGATCGACTTCCTGTGATTAGGGCAGCATTGTTCTTGCCTTTACCTTGGTATTACTCGTACTGAAGCGTTTTTGATGGCGGGTAGTACTAGTTATCTTGATGTTCGTAGCATGGCTTTTAGTAGATCTATCATGATCTTATTGTTTACCATGTACGAATATCATGTTTTCTCTATGTGTTCATGCTTGATCTTAAGCTAGTTCTCATCATAGAGGATTAGTTGCATAGAGTTAACACCTTGCTTCTTTTCTATCTAGTAGATCCAACCTATTACCGTTTGTTCTTATTTTATAAGAATTAGCTCAATATCTGCTAGGTTAGGCCCTGCAAACGGATTGGATGTTCTGGTGATGTAATAGATGCTTTACCTTAGCCTTGATAGGGATTGTTCCGGGAATCGGCTCTTGCTAGTTCTTAGGCCTCTGTTTTTGATTATGGTTTAGTTATCTGTTATGTTCGCTAGGCCTAGTTACGTGTAGGATGTTCCGATCTAGCAGTGAGGCTTTTACCGTCGTTGATTGAATCAGCTAGATTTAATTGAAGCAAGTGTTCCATAATTATTTGCTTTATTCATCAATATCCGGATAGATGCAGATCAAATCTGACATCGGGACCTGATCGGCTCTTTAAAGCCGATGCAAGAGTCGTCCTGGGGACCCGACCACAGCTCAGACTTACGTTTCCACGTGTTTGTGTATGCAGGCAACTCATCGCAAGCACGTTCGCACCCTCCTGATCGGGCATAGGTCAGGTGGCACGCCTTGAATTCTCCAGAATCTTTGGCGTGTGCCGGATTGCGGGCCGTTGTCCGAGGAAGCAGAGCCTGCCAGCGCCCCAGCGACCTCCTGGCTCTTCGTGTTGCCTGTCGCTACTCGCCGGTGGGTTTTGACTGACAACACGTTCTGGCATGCCCGGTGGGACCTTCATCAACAACAATGCCCGCTGCAGAGATGACCGGACCTCAAGACCAAGTTCCTGTTCCGCCGGTCACCAAACCTGTCACATATGAAGAGCTGACTCCAGAGCACAGGCAAAAATACGATGAGGTCAAAGCTCAGTTCGAAGCCGATCTCATCGGCTCCTTTGAGAGGACCCGCAACCATGGCATCAGGTGGAAGGGGTTCTCACCAGAGGGCGCTCTCGACAATGTTGATCTGTCGGTGCCGTCAGAGGAGCGCACCAAAGCCCTATGCCAGGAGATGAACTATATGGTGGCTCATGCGCTTCATCGGCACTCAGAGAGCCTGGTGAACGAGCTCGAGCGCATGGCACATCGCGTCATCCAGGAAGTGATCAAGAACCAGTACTCCCCGTCAGGACCAATCTTGGGGAGTCACAGGGGGGAAGCTGCATTGCAATCCAGGCCGCCAGTGTCCTACTCGCTCGCGGCAGCAGGACAGCAGAGCTCGCCGATCTATGTCGTCCACAAGATCGGCGGTGACCCCGGGGAAGGACAGTTCCTGAATGAGCCGCCTAAGGAGATCCCGCATGGCTACATGTGCGTGTACATACCTGACAACTTCAGCGTAACACGCACGGGGCAGCTGGTGGGTACAGGAGCCTCAGGAGCAGACGCAGAGAAATAGGCATGGCTGGCAAAGTATGCTACCGGGCCGAGTGCTGAACCCTCGGCCCCAGGAGTTCTTAGTGTGGAGCAGGTCGGTGCAATACTAAGGGACCAATTTGGCATCCTGCCCAAGAGAAAGGCGATCGGCTATTCCAAGCCGTATCCAAGTGATTACGATTTGATCCCGTTGCCACCCAAGTATCGGCTTCCGGAGTTCACCAAATTCAGTGGATCAGAAGGAGCCAGCTCCATTGAGCATGTGAGCCGATACCTGACGCAGCTTGGGATGATCTCGGTATCGGATCCTCTGAGGGTCCGTTTCTTCTCCCAGTCTCTCACAGGCTCAGCTTTTGGATGGTACACATCACTGCCCCCAGATTCGATCCGGACTTGGAGGCAGCTGGAAGATCAGTTTCACACCCAGTATCATTCAGAGACTGCTGAAGCCGGGATTGCCGACCTCGCCCAAGTCAGGCAGAAGAGAGGTGAAAGTGTTTCAGAGTACGTGCAGCGCTTCCGAGAGGTCAAGAACCGATGCTACGCGTCACGCATAACAGACAAAGAAGCGATTGATTTGGCAGTTCTGGGACTCGCAAAGCCGATCAAGGATCTGGCTTTTCAGTTGGAATTTTCCTCGCTGGCACACATGGTGCAGAAGCTTATGGCGTATGAACACTACCACCCTGATCTATACCAGGAAAAGTTCAAGCGCCATGTCAATATGGCCCAAGCTTGTGATTCTAATGACTCTGGCGAGGAACAGGAAGTGGCTGTAGTAGAGTGGGCTCGGGGGGCAAACCCCGTCCTGTGCAAATGGGTCAAGCAGAAGGGGCTTGTGAAGGGCTTTGATTTTGATGTGGCCAAGGCAGAGCAGATATTCGATCTATTGCTCGAGGAAAAGCTGTTGAAGCTCCCAGAGAATCACAAGCTACCAACGGCACAAGAGCTGTAGGGGAGGCTGTACTGCAAGTGGCACTACTCGTTCACCCATGCCACGAATGACTGCAAGGAGCTGCGTCGGGAGATCCAATCGGCTATCGAGCAAGGCCGATTAATTCTGGCTCAACACACGATGAAAGTGGACAGTCAACCATTCCCACAAGCTAACGTGGTAGAGCTGTCGGATCTTGGACCTGAGGGCCAGAATTTGGCATTTCAGATCAACATGGCAGGACCCATCCGCCGCCGTGTTGAGCAGAGGAGAGAGGCCATTTTTGGTAAATGGCTGCAGGATGAACACGAGCTGGAGCAGCAACATGTGACTGAAGAGCAAGTGCGTCACATCCGCAATCAGCTCCCAGCTTCTAATCGGCTTCTGGAAAAATACCAGTATCAATACAAGTTGAGCCGCCGATGCGAATCGGAAGAAGATGAGTACGAGCACCGCACAGGGAGGACGCTGGGGAGGCACCAGGCTATACGCGACAACTGGCATTGCCCGTTCTTCAGGTACTGTTGGAACTCTGGCATGAGCCGATTGCCTACTATAGATGATTGCTTGGAGTGCAGGCCTTGGGGACGCCAGCAAGGCGAGACATCAGTGTTCCAGCACTTAGGGCCCAGAGAACGTCACGATGACCGTGTGAGGCGGCTATCCAGGGATGATCTCGAGCCAGAAGAGGAAGACAAGTATCAACGTCCATGATGGTTTCTTGACGGGCTCAGCCGATCACAGAAGCGCAGAGTGCAGCGCCTGCGCAATCTCGAAGAGGCGGAAGCAAAGTACCTCGACGTGTTGAGGAAAGCGCGTCCGGATCTCGCGGAGCAAGTCAGGCGACTGCGAAGGGAGGAGAGGCGTCCTCCAAGGAGGGAGTGGCGCCCCAAGCAGCCAAGAGCCGATGAGAAGCCATCAGCTGATGTGAACATGGTGTTCGTGCTCCCATCGGAGTTTCGGACACCCCAACCGGAAGAATTGGCCATCGCGCAGCTGGATCTCGGCCCGCAGCCGATCATCTTCGAAAAGCCCAAGGAGAAAAGCTACAAGCACCTGAAGGGATTGTATCTCAAGGGCTTCATAGATGGCAAACCTGTGAACAGAATGTTGGTCGACACTGGCGCCGCAGTCAACCTGATGTCGTATTCAGTGCTACGCCGACTGGGTCGTTCACTGCTGATCTTATCAAGACCAATGTGATGCTCAATGATTTCAACGGTCAGCCGTCGGAGGCACAGGGTGTCCTAAATGTGGAGTTGATAGATGGCTGCAAAACCGTTCCAATGTCATTCTTCATCGTCAACAGTAAGAGTACATACACAGTGCTGCTTGGGAGGGATTGGATTCACACGAATTGTTGCGTTCCTTCCACGATGCACCAGTGTTTGGTCTAGTGGGATGGCGATGAAGTGGAGGTGGTCCGTGCAGATGATTCCAGTGAGGTTTCGCTTGCGGACATGAATGCCTGGGATGCGGAAGGGCAAGAGCCGATCTCAGGGATCGCGCTGGAAGATTGTGATCGGATTGAAGCGACAAAAAACGGACTGAGGCTGGTCTTATCCACTGGCCCCACAGAGTAGACACATCCAGGCAAGCTACGGAATCCAGCAAGGTTAAAGAGGCCGGTCCCAGCGACCGGCCCCAAAAGATGAGTAATATGTTCTTGGGGTTACAATTGTTACATTATGTACAAACAATGGCCTTTGCTGAGCATTCAGTTTTGAATAATAATGGGAATATGGGAACGGCCAGCCCCTGCGGTTGGCCGGAAAATTTTTTTTGTCATCTTCCTGTGTTTGCTGTCGATGTCGATCTTTCAGACGGTGGCAAGTTAGGATACGGGTTTACGTCTGCTGACAATTTGGAGGAAGTCGATATCGGTCCCGGGGATAAGCCACAACCAACATTTATCAGCAAAAAGTTAGACCCGATCTTGCGTAAACAAATGATAGCACTGTTGAAGGAGTACCGGGATTGTTTTGCATGGGATTATACTGAGATGCCCGGTCTAGATAGAAATATCATCGAGCATCGGCTCCCGCTCAAGAAGGGATTTCGGCCGTTTCAGCAACCAGCACGGCAGATGAAGGCCGAAGTCCTAGAGGAGGTTAAGAAATAGGTGCAAAAGATGCTGGATGCAGGATTCATCAGACCATGTCGGTATGCGGAGTGGATCTCCAACGTGGTCCCTGTCCAAAAGAAAGATGGCCGATGGCGAGTCTGCGTAGATTTCAGAGACGTCAATAGAGCAACGCCAAAGGATGAGTATCCGATGCCTGTTGCGGAAACATTGATCAACGCAGCGGCTGGTCATAAGATGATGAGTTTTATGGATGGTAATGCTGGCTATAACCAGATTTTTATGGCCCCAGAGGATGTACACAAGACCGCGTTCAGAGTACCAGGTGCGGTCGAGTTGTTCGAGTACTTGGTCATGACCTTTGGGTTGAAAAATGTCGGTGCAACGTATCAACGTGCCATGAATTACATTTTTCATGATCTCATCGGCAAGTTGGTAGAGATCTAAATTGACGATGTCATGGTCAAGTCCACATCAGCTGGGGGACACCTGAAAGATTTGTGTCAGGTCCTGGAGCGGACTCGGAAGTTTGGGCTCAAAATGAACCCAAAGAAATGTGTTTTTGGCGTATCGGCTGGTCAATTTTTGGGATTCCTGGTGCATGAAGGGGGAATCGAGATCGGCCTGAAGAGTCAAGAAGCTGTGAAGACGATGAAGCCACCTACTACGAAGAAAGAGTTGCAGAAGCTCATCGGCAAAATTAACTTTGTCAGACGATTTATTTCTAATCTGTCTGGGCGCATCGAACCGTTCATGGGTTTAGTGAAGATCAAATCCGATGATGAGTTTTGCTGGGGGGCAGAATAGCAGCAAGCTTTCGATGAAATCAAAGAATATTTATCAAAGCCTCCAGTGTTGGTTCCTCCTCAGCAAGATAGGCCGTTCTATGTGTACCTATCCGTGGGTGACACTTCCATTGCTTTGGTGTTAATCCAGAAGCACGACGGCTAGGAGAGGGTGGTTTTCTACCTCAGCAGGAGCATGTTAGATGCCGAGACCAGGTATCCTGAAATCGAGAAGCTTTGCCTTTGCTTATTCTTTACATGTACAAAGCTTCGTCATATTTTGCTCTCGGCGGAAACAATTGTCATATGCAAATCGGATGTCATAAAGCACATGCTGTCGGCTCCTGTTCTGAAAGGCCGGCTTGGAAAATGGATGTTTGCATTGTCAGAGTTCGATATTCGATATCAGCCTGCAAAAGCAGTCAAAGGACAGGCACTGGTGGATCTTGTTGCAGACAGGATCAGCACTGATGTTGCTGCACTATTTATTCGTGCTTGGGCTATGTTTTTTGACGGATCGGCTTGTGATGACGGGTGCGGTGTGGGAATTCTGTTGGTATCGCCTCGAGGGGCGACTTACTCCTTTTCCATCAGGATGACTGCCCCATGCACCAATAATTTGGTGGAATATGAAGCCGTTTGCAAAGGGTTGGAACTGTTCCTCGAAGCTGGTGCAGAAGCGGTGGAAATATTTGGAGATTCGAAGCCGGTGATTTCTCAGCTCACGGAAGAATATAAATGTGAGAGCGAGACTCTTTTCCCAATATGGATGCAATGCCGTGAGTTGATGTCACAGTTCAGGTACATTAATTTCCACTAGATACGTAGAACTCTGAACAATGAAGCCAATGATTTGGCACAGATGGCTTCTGGATACAAGGAAACAACCGATGGAGTCGATGTAGAGGTTCAGTTTCTAGAACCCGGAGACTGGAGAGCCGATATCTTCAATTACTTGAAGGATTCGGCTCAGGGGGCACCCAGGAGGATAAGACTCAAGGCTATGAAGTATGTTCTGATAGGGGATGATATGTTTTACAGAACCTTGGAAGGACTACTGCTTAAATGTCTGGGACCTGCAGAGTCGAATCGGCTCTTGCATGAGATTCATAAAGGAGCCTGCGGCACTCATCAATCGTCTCATAAGATGAAATGGCTGATTAGGCGATCGGGCATGTCAGAGATTCGGCAATATTCAGATACTGTCGGTAATGAATCCTATTATTAAGCTGTGGCCGTTCATGGGTTGGGCCATGGATATGATTGGCCAGATTAACCCACCATCTAGCAAAGGTCACCAATGGGTGCTAGCTGTCACGGATTATTTCACAAAATGGGTGGAGGCAGTACCCATGAGGTCGGTGGCATCAAAAGATGTGATCAGTTTCGTCAAAGAGCACAACATTCATAGGTTTGGGATCCCTCAAACCATCACGACCAATGGAGGGTCGGTCTTTATTTCGGAAGAATTTAGGAAATTCGCTGATGACACGGGGTTCAAGCTGATCAGATCATCTCCATATTATGCCCAGGCTAATGGACAAGCTGAGGCATCCAACCAGAGCCTTGTCAAGTTGATCAAGAGAAAGATCGATGAATATCCTAGGCGCTGGCATGAGGTGTTGTCAGAAGCTTTGTGGGCATATCGAAATTCATGTCACAGATCCATCAAAACGTCACCATACCATTTGGTCTACTGCCAAGATGCTGTGTTACCATGGGAGATTACGGCCGGATCAAGGCGTGTTGAGTTTCAGAATGATCTATCGGCTGAACAGTATGCAGCCTTGATGAACGATAATGTGGAGGATCTTACAGAGCTAAGACTTTGGTTGCTTGAGAAAATTAAGGAAAACAAGGCTAAAGTTGCTCGTGCGTACAACAAAAGGGTCAGGCCGAAAGAATTCCAGGTTGGAGATCTAGTTTGGGAGGCAGTGTTACCATTGGGAACTAAAGATAGAAAATATGGCAAGTGGTCTCCAACTTGGCACGGGCCGTACAAGATTGATCAGGTTTTGCCTGGGAATGCATACATGCTCGAGGAGTTGGACGGCGTCAAGTTTCCTGTTGCTATCAATGGCCAACACCTCAAGAAGTATTTCCTGAGCATGTGGGAAAGCGAGTAACAAGAGCCGATGAGATCCATCTGGCTGTACCGAGGAAGGCCAACACGTTGAGTTGGCCAGTAAAAAAAAAGAAAGAAAGAGATAGGCCAACACGTTGAGTTGGCCAGCAAAAAAAAATAGAGAAAGAAAGAGATAGGCCAACACGTTGAATTGGCCGGTAAAAAAAATGAATGAGAGGCCAACACGTTGAGTTGGCTAGTAAAAATACATATGAGAAGCAAGATAGCCGATGTGTAACCATCGACTTAAGGTGTTTTAAATGAGTACAAGTTTCAGGTTTAACAGGCAACATCAAATGTTTTCTGAATAGTTCTACTAGTTCAGGAATCCTTCTATGGCATGGATGGCTTCTGCACGTACAACGTCATCTCTTGCAATGATTTCTTCGTCGTCCTTGTCATCGCTTGATATTATCTGTCGACTCAAGGTGCTTATCTCAGCAAACTTTGCATGTATTTGTTCAGTCATTTCTTGGGCTTCCTGCTTGGAGTTTGCGATCGAAGCTTTCTCCTCTTGGATTAGTCTTTGGGTATTGCGGACCTTTTCTTCAAGTTCCATCAATTCCTTTTCCAAGAGGTTGAGTCGTCTTGTGCTCTCGGAGATATCAGCTTTAGCAACCAGAGTCGCCTTCTTTTGATTGAGTATTTTGCACTTCCGAGCGATGTTGGCTTTCAGAGGGATTTGAGAATGACGCAGTTCTATTCTCTGTTGTGCTGCCTTCACCTCTGCCCGAAAGAAAGGAAGATGGCCGGCTGGCCAAAGTTTGACTCGAAGTGATTCTGGAAGCTAAGATTCTATCTGCTCAAGAAATTCTTTTATCTTGCTGGAATCATCAACCAGAGTAATGATCGGAGCAGATAGCAGATCCTTGATGAGTTGAAGCTGATTTGCCAAGTTAGCCGATTGCTGCAAAGATGGTGCTTTTGCTCCAGGGGCAGTCAGACCCATTGATGCCAGGTCAAAGGAAAGCAAACCTGAAATGTCAAAGCCCTATGGACATATCTGAAGTTAGAGCAAAGTGCATTTATGAAGCTATTGGCTGGTTCAGAATTGGTTCTTGTAATGTTACCTGTTCTGAATAAGAAGCGTTGGGCGGTTCAAGAGCGATCGTCCTAATAGAGCTTGTGTCGACATCAAGAACATTGATTGTGTCAGCTTGCCCCTCACTTGCCTCTATCAGTACATTAGGATTTGCAGTCATCTCATGTTGTTCTGGGCTTTCTGCATTGGGGATGTCTTCAGCCATGTCCTGAAAATAGAATTACGGTCAACCAGAATATATGTGCATAAGGAAAAAGTTTTAGAAAAGATGAATCACCTGGTTGGAGTTAGTATCTGATGGACTTGGGGAAGATTGGACAATTTTCTTAATGATCCTTTTTGTAATCATCTTCCTCTTTTTGGTTGGAACTCGGGGGGCAACAATTGCAGAAGCTTGTCTTCGTTTGGAAGCCGACTGAAGTAAGTATGGCTGAATAGTCATTATCACTTTCTTCATTGATGGTGATCCCTTACAAAAGAGGATATCAGGAGTAGTTGGAAGAAAGTGGAATGGTTCCCCATTACTGGTCACAGGTGTTGGACCATCTTGTTGCTGTAAGAGAGGTGAGCAAGGATTAGACAAGTAAAAGGATAGAGGACTCAGAGGGGATAAAGTGCATAGATTCAGTACCTCTTCCTTGGGGACTATATACTCAGGATCAATGTGCTGCAGTCGAGGACCTAGAGCTTTTCTGAAAACATGAGTTTTCCACATTCCCCACCATGTGCAGAAGTCGATTGATGAGGAAGTGAAGGACAGATCGGCTGGTATTGGAATGTGAAGGTTGTCAAGCATGCTGTAGCATCTTGAGCTGGTGAGACCATCAGGCAGATCGGCTCTACTCTCCACCAAGTGGTGAATATGGAAGTGGGGAGGGACTTGTCCTAAGCTAAATTGCCGAGCTGCTACGACTGGTTGATAGGTTTCATAGCCTGGTTTGATAATTCTATTGGAAGTACTCATGCCAACAGGAAGGAAACCAGGTCGGATCATTAGGGAGTATAGATGCCGAGTGCTGTTGTCATCGGCAAAACTATCTAGTCTGAAGGCAGTTGGGTTCTCAAAAGCTTCAGATTCAGTGATGGAAAAAAAGAGGGTTGTCTAGACCTTTGTAGAAGACTTTGAACCATTTTACTGCATCCGCCGGGTTCAGTTTACTGCCGGGAAGACTAAATAAAGCTTGGCCATAACTAGTACATCTAATTGGTTTGCCACTCTCATCAGGAAAGGAATTCTTGGTCAGGCCTTGGAAGTTTGGGATCTGGTGCTGAAAGTACAGTTGTGCCCACAACTGAATAAACCACCAAGGGCCTCCAGTTCTCAGTTTCTTTTATTTAAGCAAGTTAGATGTCATCAAATGGAGATATCTGTAGGTTTCTCCAAGGAAAAGTTTACCTAGGCCAGTGCGGTTGCCATGGGCCAGATGATAGGCCAAGGGAAGATAATTCTTAGATGGAGCTAAAGAAGGGCCACAGAAGATGAAGTGTTCTAACTAAAGATTTAAGAAGGTTGTGTGTTCCTTTTCAGTCACTAGACCTTTTGTTTTCATGTGCTGGTTCATGTAAGTGCCCCAGTTTGTGCAGTTAACCTTGGATGAAAGTTTAAAGGGAACTTCTGCCATTTTGTGGGCAGCAGGATTAGGAGATCCAATGTCTAGGCCAGTGATCATGGTGACATCTAGCAGAGTAGGGGTCATGGGACTGTGGCCAAAGAAGAAACAGTTCAGGGCATGAGACCAAAAATAGCCGATAGTTTTCAGAAGATTTTCATCTTTGTCAAGAGGAGATAATGATAAGCTAAGTGCATCGGCTATGTTCAATTCCTGCCACAAGGGCATATAAGCTTTTGCTACTCTGTTGTACCATGTAATCCAGCTCTCAGGGGGGGTTAGGCCAGGCTCTTAAGCAGTCGGCCCAGAGGTTCAAATCAATGTTTTGATTCATGAAAGGAATCCTATTTGCTTCACAAGAGATCAAATCTATGGGGTTTTCATAGGTTCGTGGGCCAAGACAGAAAGATTTTGGATTGGAAGGATGCGGCAGAAGGATGTCTGACACCTGAAGTTTAGAGATTCAGAAATTTACATATGGTGTCATGTTTCAGAGTTTAATTTGTTCAGAGGCTTAATAAGCTGAGGAAAACCAAAAGAATTAGGCTGAATATTACCTTCAGGTTGCAGATTGCCGCATCATCGATTGCAGGATTTGTTGTTTGAGCTACAGAGTCTGCCATGGTTCAGATCTGTTGGTTTAGAGTTTGATTGCTATGGGTTCTGAATCGAATTCTGGATGCTTGGAGAAGTTCTTGCTCGAATTTGTAGAGCTGGGTTTTCGAATTATGCTCGGATTTGAGAGTTTGTTTCGAGTTCTGTTCAAGGTGGAAGTGATACTCTACTCTTGTGCGGGTTGCTTCTAGTTTGAATTTCATCGGCTCTTAGATATTTATAGAAGCCTGATGCGTTGCCATCGGCTTTTTGGAAAATAAATCAAACACACAGCAATTGAAGGAAATTAACTTCGTTAAAAGGAAAAAGCTGATTTTTACAAAGGAATTAATCCTTCGGCTTTACAATCCTACTCCTACAGTACTACTTCTACTGCTCGTAGGTACCTAGTACCTACGGCGCTTGGGGCTTCGGGGCGGCGCATCCCCACCGTCGTCGTCGTCGTCACTGGCGTCGTTGAAGGCGCTGCTGCCGCCGTCCGTCTTGACGTCGTCGCTGCCGCCGCCGCCGCCGCGGCTCTCTTCCTCGATGTCCTCCTCAGAGGACATGAGGAACCGGAAGGACTTTCCGCCCATCAGTTCATCGCTGGAGGAGGAGCTGATTTCCTCTTCCAAGGAGGAATCAGCTCCATCCGAGGAGGAGTCTTCTTCGTCGCTGCTCTCCAACTCCTCCTGGAACAGGAGTTGGAGGTCTTCGCCCTCGGTCTCGGGCTCGTCCTCCTCGGAGACGGTCCCGAAGTCGAACACCTCTGCATCCCAATGCAGAGGAGCAAGCGCCTCGTACGCCGCTGTCGGATCGTACTCTGGTGTCGGCTCTCGGCTCTCGGGGATGGAGTCGAGAGAGGAGGCAGAAAGCTCTGAGGAAGAAGGGGAATAAGGAGGGGGAGAAGAAGATCGGCCAATGGAGTTGGAGTCGGAGGAGGAGGAAATCGCCATGGCTACTAGCTGATGAAGGTTGGGGTTTTTTCTGTGCTACTTGGCTTTGGGAGGAAGATGAGTTTGCCATGAAGAGAGCCGATTCGGGAAGAGATTAAATAGTAAAAGGATGGAAGACGGATCGGCAGTTTTACATTCTACGAGGAGCCAGTTGCAGAGACGTTGCGTCTTCCTTGGTGGTTGCAGTGTGTTTTAATGAGCATTAACGGGAAGATGAAGCAACGGAGTGGTTTTGGAATTATCATTGCCAAAACCAGGGGGCATGTGTTATCGCCATAAATTAACAAGATTAATTAATGGGCCGCGAGTGAGTTGGGCTTAATGAAGAAATTAAAGAAGGGTTACGAATCGGCTCCTGCGCGAGTATTTGGGCCATGTGGGCCATGTATCCTTAGATTTAGTTCAGATTGAGTTAGAGATAGAGTCCGATGTGGATACATTAGTTTAGATTGTTTCCCAAGTCTTCGGACTATAAATATGTACCCTATGTTATTCATGAAAAAGAGAGAGAACGTCATCACGTCTCGCAAACAACAACTCTCGGCATATCGCCACCCCTAATCTTAGGGTTTCATCCAAGTAAGCGCCATGCTGCCCTGATTGCCTTCTTGCGATCAGGGCAGCATTGTTCTTGCCTTTACCTTGGTATTACTCGTACTAAAGCATTTTTATGGCGGGTAGTACTAGTTATCTTGATGTTCGTAGCATGGCTTTTAGTAGATCTATCTTGATCTTATTGTTTACCATCTACGAATATCATGTTTTCTCTATGTGTTCATGCTTGATCTTAAGCTAGTTCTCATCATAAAGGATTAGTTGCATAACCTTGCTTCTTTTCTATCTAGTTGATCCAACCTGTTACAGTTTGTTCTTATTTTATAAGAATTAGCTCAATATCTGTTAGGTTAGGCCCTGCAAACAGATTGGATGTTCCGGTGATGTAATAGATGCTTTACCTTAGCCTTGATAGGGATTATTCCGGGAATCGGCTCTTGCTAGTTCTTAGGCCTCTGTTTTCGGTTATGGTTTAGTTATCTGTTATATTCGCTAGGCCTAGTTATGTGTAGGATGTTCCGATCTAGCAGTGAGGCTTTTACCGTCGTGGATTGAATCAGCTAGATTTAATTGAAGCAAGTTTTCCATAATTATTTGCTTTATTCATCAATATCCGGATAGTTGCAGATCCAATCTGACACCGAGACCTGATCAGCTCTTTAAAGCCGATGCAAGAGTCGTCCCGGGGAGCCGACCACAGCTCGGACTTACGTTTCCACGTGTTTGTGTATGCAGGCAAATCATCGCAAGCACGTTCGCACCCTCCTGATCGGGTATAGGTCAGGTGGCACGGCATGCATTCTCCGGAATCTTCGGCGTGTGCCGGATTGCGGGCCGTTGTCCGAGGAAGCAGTGCCTGCCAGCGCCCCGGCGACCTCCCGGCTCTTCGTGTTGCCTGTCGCTACTCGCCGGTGGGTTTTGACCGACAACAGCCGGCAGCCACCAGTACCCGTCCTCAGGGTAAACCACGCACCCCGCACCAAGGTGAATCACCTCAGGGTGGCAACAGGATCAACAAAGTATTGCTACGCAAGTGCTTTATCCACCCAAAGAGCTATCACACGATCTTCTAGTGTGACTCACTCCGCAGTGTGTTGTAGTAGGTTTCCAACTGTACTCAGCTAGGACTTTCCATGTAACCCTGTCCCCGCGGATATATAAGGGTGGGCAGGGACCCCATCCAAACGATCATCAACACCTAAGGCAATACAAACCACACAGGACGTAGGGTATTACACAAACTCGCGGCCCAAACCTGTCTAAATCTTTGTGTTCCTTGCACCATCGAGTTCTAGAGCAGTCGATCCCTACCTACAAACCCTACTGCTAAGGGTATCCCTGATCAGGCTTGACGGTAAACACCAACAGCTGGTGCGCCAGGTAGGGGATTCGGTGAGTTCACCAACGAATTCGATGGCCGGATCAAGCGACGCCAACAACGTGCCGGAAGGCACAACCCTCATTTTCGGTTCTTGGGCATGTACGGATGACGGAATGAGAGGCTTCTCCAGCCACATTGTCACGCCTAACTCGCCTAAATCGAAAACCCGCTCCCAACTCACCGACATCCGCGAGTCCGCGGATCTCGATGAGAAAAGAGTTCCACCCGAACTCGACTCGGACAACCCGGAAAACGTGACAACTCAAAACCAAACTCGTTGTTTGGTCGAGTTCGACACAAATTCTGATTCCGAAAAGCCTCACCTTTCCAAAACTCTTGGAAAATACCTGGCTCATCTCAAGACGATCAAACGCCCTATGATCAAAAACTCAAAACTACTCGCCTGAGTGGATCAATTTTCACGATCGATAGAGGGCTGCATTAAACTTGCAGAAACCGCTCTCAACCCATCTGCGCCACAGTAGAAACCTAAAGCACTAAACCCACCACAGAAGAGGCCGGGCGATATGCTCTAAGGGATCGATCGGGTAAATTCGAAGCTTGCCGACTGCATTAAGGTGGTTGAACGCACTCTGCAAAACAAAGAGCAGAAATCGGGAGGAGGAATCTGCGGGGGAGCTGGTGAGACAAACACCCCGGCTTGTTCGGATGGGACCGTCTATCTCCAGGATACCTCAGAGCCCTTCACCAAAACCTGCTCACACTCGGACTCCGAAACCAGTCGAGTCCAAATTCGATCAAGACTTTGATCGCTTCATGAATGGTCTCGAGAACTTTGAATCGTTCGACGATATCGAAGAATGGTCAGACAACGTCGAGCTGTTCATGGACGCTATGGCTAGCCCACCCAAACACGCCGACACTCTTTGGGAACTGGCCAAGCTTAAAAAAGGAAAAGCCAAGGCTCCAGAACAATCCAGCGACTCAATCTATGAGAAACCCTGGATTAAGGAATCTGAGGGGCTAACTCCTACTCAATCATGGCTACACTGGATGAACGAGAATGCCCTCTGTGTAGAGATGGGCATACCATTTATCCTTCACCCAAAGCATACATACTCAAAAATCGGTGGGCTAACCTACTCCGAATCCGAGTATTCTTCCGATCCGGAGGAATAGCTGGACGACCTAATCCAGTATAGTAAACAAGCCGAGTCCAGCTCGCCTAAGAACCTCAAGTCCGATCAGGATTCCCTGCCTAAATTGGTTATATATGCAATGCCGCAAGGACAGACGGTGCATCTCACGAAGGCACAAGATCCCAACGCTTCCGGCTCATAGCCAGCGGATCTGCCCTACCAACAGAGAACTCCTCTAGATCTGTCCTTAGACAAACAAGACCAAGCAGTTCAAGTCCTTTGCCGTGAAATCCACATGGTTCGTATCGCTGATGAACCTGAGGGTGATCCCACGGAGCATCTCAACCTCGACGACTACAATTCTGATGATTTCGACGAGTACCTTTCCGACAACATGGAAACTACTCCTCCTACAATCATAGAAGCCCTAGATACCACCAATGAGGATCTACCTGTTGCCCCTCCTCCTCCAGCGGTGACCGTCACCGTCCAACTAGACGAGCAGAATCCAGCAGAAGACCTCTACGAACGTCGTCGCCAGCTCAACCAGAAGTGGGCATTCAGGCGTCAGCACCTCGCTAACACCCTACAAGAACAACAAGGTGACAACTACGACTACTCCAACTACAACTACTCCAACTACGACCTCCGTAGTGTGATCAATGTTGGGCGCGATGCGCGCAACATCATCATCTCAAGAAGAAAGGAATCAGCCCTTCTTCCAACTACCGCATCCCGCCAAAGGCTTCCGTATTTTTCAAGAAGCACAAGCCGGCAACCATTAGTTCCCGCCCTCAGGGTAAACCACGCACCCAGCATCAAGGTGAATCGTCTCAGAGCGGAAACAGGATCAACAAAGTACTGCTACGCAAGTGCTTTATCCACCCAAAGAGCTCTCACATGATCTTCCAGTGTGACTCACTCCGCAAGACCCTTGGGGCACCTCTCCTGAAGGAGACCCTTCCACGAATCTAGTCGACCTCTGTATCGACTAGTTTTATCTTCAAATAAATTCAGTCATGTAAACCATTGCGCACGTCCAACGAGCAAGGGGTAGGTCTTAAGAGTCAGAGTCTGTCATTGTACAGTTATTGTAATCTCGACAAATCCAAATAAAGTTGATTCCTCATATATCGACTACTTGGCTTTCGCTCACACAACCAATACCCCATCTCGAAAGTCTTGCTCAGCACTAGAGTAGCTATCGAGTAGTGTTTATGGTTCATACTTGAGTGCTTTTTGGGCATTTACGTCTTGGGCAACCCGACGGGGTTCGTACCTAACAGTTCTGTCCTAAAAGATACTCTAGTCCTCTGGTAGGACACTCTACTCGCCCCGCTCAAGTAGGTCTTGGATACTCTTTTGGCACCTTCATCTTGGGCAACCCGACGGGGTTAGTACCTAACAGACTTGCCCTAAGAGTTACTCCAGTCCTTGGTTAAAAGGACACCTTACTCACCTTTCTCAATTAAGTTTTGGATATCCCTTCGACATTTACGTCTTGGGCCACCCGACGAGGTTCGTACCTAACAGTTCTATCTTACGGATTACTCCAGTTCTTGGTTAAAAGGACACCCTATTTGCCTCGCTCAAGTAGGTTTTGGATATCTTTCTGACATTTACGTCTTGGGCAACTCGACGGGGTTCGTACCTAACAGTTCTGTCTTAAAGATTACTTCAGTCCCTAGTTAATGGGACACCTTCCTCACCTCGCCCGAATAAGCTTTGGATATCCCTTCGACATTTACGTCTTGGGCAACCCGACGGGGTTCGTACCTAACAGTTCTGTCTTAAGGATTACTCCAGTCCTTGGTTAAAGGACACCCTACTCGCTGGCTCAAGTAGGTCTTGGATACTCTTTCGGCACCTTCATCTTGGACAACTCGACGGGGTTAATATCTAACAGACTTGCCTAAGAGTCACTCCAGTCCTCAGGTAGGACACCTTACTCGCTCTGCTAGAGTAAGTTTTTGATGTTTCTAGAATATTCACGTCTTGGTTAACTCGACGGAGTTCAATCCTAACAGTCCTATTCCAGAAATCAATCCAGTCCATTAATAGGACATACTACTCGATACGATCGAGTAGTTTTGGCCATTTTCGTAAACAGTTGCATACTATCTGGATAACCAAACAAGGTCTATCCTAAATGGTCAACTACAAAAACCCCTTAAGGAGTACAAGTAAGTTCTTGATACTCTAAAATAAGTTGACACAAGTTTCCCGCTTGCTTAGTTTACTATGGAATCTCCGTTACGGATTCTTTTTGCCTCGAGTACTTGACGGGTACTACTCGCTTGCTCGAGATACAAAAAGAACTCCTGTTTTCTCTTAGTACTTTGAGTAGTTGTCGAGAGCTGCCTGTCCTCTTATCTATCAAGAAACTTCTTATACCTCCTAGATACTCTAAAAAGAGATCTCCCCCAGATTGGACAATGAAGTCCATAGAAAAATTTCCTTCAAAAAGGGAAATCTACACTAAGCTACGGATTTTTCACTCTTATGGTGCTTGATTAATCCCGAGGGATTCAATCCTAACCGGTCAGCACCATGGTTTCAGAACCATACAAACTCGACCCTAATCGAGAATGCCTTGCCTATTAAGGCACCTACAGATACAATTCCTTGTATCTGCCTTTATGACTAAGTGGGCCCGATGCTGCCTACACTGAGTATCCTCGAGTACAACTACTCGACACATCAAGATTCCATAATCCAAATACTAAACAAGTACTTAACATTACAACAAATATGCAGTATTTGTTTCATAGTACTACCAGTCCACACGCCATTTCAATTACAAGAAAAGATCAAGGAGACTCAGCCTTGCTCAAGGACTCTACTATCTGATCAGCCACCCTGGAAGTTTTTGCCAAATACTGACGGAATTGATCATCTGTATAGTCAGCCTTGGCTCCCCGTCCAAGAGCATCCAGACAAGTGGTCGGCCAATAAGATTTTACCAACCCAAGTACGTGACCTACGTACTGCGAATAATGTGGGAGACAAACCTTTCGAAGGCTCCAGGTACCCTATGAAGCCACCCAGCCAGCGTGAACGGCTCATCTCCATCCTTTTGTGGGATTTCCATGGCCTCGGCCACCTCCAGGGCGGCATCCCTGACATCTCTCAACTCCACGAGTTCTCGTTGCATCGAGTCTCGAGACTCTGACAAAGTCTTGAGTTGTTGCAGCATCGATGCTGCCTGACGGTCAGAGTCCTCCTTGATCTTCTTGAGCTTCTTTATTTTATCTGTGTTTCGGTATATAAGAATCTTTAAATCCAGTACCAAGCTTTCCTGAATCTCTAAAGATTTGGCACAAGCTGTGTACTCGATAGAAAGAAAATCTTATAAACACTAAACAGATTTACTAGCCGAGTGCATATCAAATGCTAAAGACTAACCTTTCTTAGACTGGGAAAGCTTCTTTACCTTCCCTTTAAGAGCAGTCTTCTCAGACGAGAGCATCTTAACCCTTTCCTTGAGAGTATTCAGCTCTGTCTCATCTGGAGACTGGACACCCTTTCGTCCTAATGCCTCCTGCAAAATAAAAAGATCAGTATACTACTCAATCTATTCTAAAAGTACTCGAAGTATTCGACTACTTACCTCCAGCAGCTTGACAGCTAGCTCCACCTTCCCTCTTGGCAAGTCACTTCCTGATATGACTTGGGAAGTACTCGCCACCACCTCAGTAACAGCCCTCTTGGGCACTTCCTCAATTCTTCCTACACTATTCCCCGTGTTTTGGGAATCTAAAGGAAGCACATGCTACTTAATCACACTAAGGGCAAATGAAAGGATACCTTTCTACAAGGCATTGCAAGCTTACCTGTAGGGGTCTCCGTAGGCTGTTTATTATTGCCTCCCTCAGGAAGCTTCTCGCATTCTCCTTCTCCTGGAAGCTTGCTGCTTCCACCATCTTCTGGGATCTCCTCATTGGCCCTCTCAGGATTGAGCAATGGTGAATCCAGAAGCATAGCATTGGCCATCACCTCCTCATCATGAGCACTCATCTCAGGAGTACTCGGGGGCTTCTCCAGCCCTGGCTGAGAAGCCGAGTGACTCTTAGCCCCCACGTCCTCTCCCAGGACCGCATCTCTGCAAAGAAAAAGTAGTTACAAACTACTAGATTCAAAACAGATCCTACACATACAAGTTCTAAAGAACTTACGCAGGAGCTCTTATTAGGGCAAACCCCTTGATGCCAAATTTGGGGGCAGGCTTTGCGATCACAGCCAGCTTACCCGCATCGATGGTCTTATCCACATCGGAACTACTCGCTGAAGGAGTAGCTCTGATCCCACTTGATGGGTCCACTATGGTGGAGGGGACAGTTTGTCCCACCGCAGTATCATCTCCAGATGATGAGGTCTGTGGCATCTTAGTCGCCGGATTTGGAAAAGCAAAAACACAAATCAAAACTTGCAAATCGACAACTAGAAAGTACTCGATTGCAAAAACAACTAGCTACTTACCTGTCGCTAGTAGTGTGGGAGGAGCTGCTACGCTTCCTCACCACTGACTGAGTACTCCTTAGGCGCTTAGTCTGGGCATCAGCACTTGGAGTGGGGCTGTGCTCTCCATCACACCTTTCCCCAAACGCTGCCTCATCTGCACAACCAAATCTAGACATTAGTATTGTTTATATGAAACCTCATATGAGCATACTAAGATTTGATTAACAGTTCGAGGAAATTAGAAGAACAAAAGGGCGAGCAAATGCCTGATAGCGAAGGACTACTCATAAAGCGATTCACATCCTCCTACAGAAAGCAAATCCTATCAGATTTACACTATCGTAAAGTACTCTATTTCTACTACTCTTATCAAGTACCTGCTTCGCCAGGAACAACTGGGATTTTCTTTACATTCTTCAGAAGTCGTTGTACTTGACTAAAAACTACATTATCCGATATCTCTTCCTTCGAGTATCTTGACGGATCAGTTGTTCCCTGATACTGGAATCCAAGCAATTCCCGAGCCTGTAATGGCTGGATTCTTCACTTCATCCAGTCAAACATGACTGTTTCCCCAGTCAACATTTGCCTTGGAACGGCAATTCGCTCGAGAAGTTGGGGGACCTGACTCTTGTCGACTGGTTTTCTATTCCATTCAGGCCACTGAATAGGAGCGCCTGGAGTAATTGATGAAAGGCTTCCTAGTCGGTTCTCGATAAAGAACTGTTGACGCTTCTTAAAGCACCAATTTATGTACCGCAAGCGCACGGATCGTGGTAGCTTTTCCCTTAGAGTACTCCCCCAAGGTTTATCATCCGTGGATCGGAAGCGAACCGACTAGGGTTTACCATCTAATCTATCAAACCTATCCTAAACATGAAGCGAAGATTGCATATAATTTGAACACTTGATAGATATGAATGAAGCATAAGTGTTCATCACACCCACAACCGTAGATGAGATAACACAACCAAGGAGCTAGTGCCTATCGTCTCTAGGTACGGTTCTAGTGAAAAAGGTGATCAAAGCATAGATTGCATCTCAACTAAAGGTACACGAAATCATCTCTCAGAAACGTAGCTCGCAAGCGGCCTGCTTTCCCAAGGTCGCTGGTGCGAGGTGCGTGTCGACGCCTAAGGTTTCCCAAAGCTTTACCATAGACTCCCATGGTACTCGCCATCGATCCTATTCCACATCATGTCGTCGCTAGAACTTTTCCCTCCGCCATGCTGTCACCACACCAGGGTAATCAACCACTAGCTAAAACATGCTACCTCAACGTTTCCGCAAGATGTAGACTAATTACCATGAATAGATCTAATCTTACTATGAACATATGGATGCATTACATATGAGAAAGAAAGCATGCATTGAAATAGACCAAAGTCGAGACAACTAGAATAAAGAGTAGATTGATATCACCATCGTGTGTGTACATACCCCGACGAATGTTGGGGATGACTCTCGAACCCCACCATGGCACAACCTCGCAGGGAGGCCATGGCGGCTAGGGGTGGCCTAAGCCATCTCCTAGGTACCCTCGAAGACTTGCGGCGGCCGTCATCTCCCTCCGGTCTTAGCCCTAGGTTTTCGTCGAGTTCTGGGTGGATTGGATCCCCTCCCTTGGGCGCCTAGGGGGTTGTATTTATGCCCTTGGGGAGCCTTGGGGCGTGTTCCACCTTTACATGTGGGCTTTAGACGTCATTATCTTCGCGATTTAGATAGGGGTGCTTGTCGACCAAGCTCCAGCATCTTCTGTTTAAGTCCCCCAGAGTTTTACGGCTTCGTGCTTTGGTCCTTGGGCTCTCTTGGAAGGTGGATGTGCATGAATGGGCTTCGAATCAACATGGGCTTTGGTCCTTCCTTTGGGCTTTGGGCTTCGTCTTTCTCCGTGTTAGCGCTCGATCACGGGCCTCATCATTTCATGCTCCAAAATAGGCCAAAAACCTACAAAAACGAAGTTCCTCCAAAATATATGTGCAAATGTGAAAATGACCAATAATTAAGCCGGGGTTAGGACGGTTAGTAATTTTAATATTGAATTCATGCCATTATCAAGGATAAACAACGGATAAAACGGGTACTTAAGGAGCGCCAACATTCCCCCCATGCTCAAACCTTGCTCGTCCTCGAGTAAATCCAGGAGCTTTGCTTATAAAGAAATCAGCGTTGCCCCTCAATATCCTCTCTGCACTTAGTCATACATAACAAGACATATTGCTCTCTCAAGTATTTAGCATTTTAGTTCATATTGTGACCGGCTACTTTTTCATTATGGAAGATAGACCAGCAATTAAAGAACATGCCACAATAATAGATAAATGCAATGCTCTCAAACTTAAGCGAACTTCAAACATTTACCTTGTTTCATCGTGAAGAGTTTTCAAAAGAATGCATATCAAACATAAGTGAGGTTCTCTTGCAAAAGATCATGGAAATACTCATCTCATCAAGTCTCTCAAGCCTACATTAGATTGTCTTCAACCTATTCTACTAATATATAAAAGTGGAAGACTTATGTGGAGCTTGGTAGGTAAAAACAATCCTAACAAAACATTATATCTGAAATATTGTCAAACTAAGAGAGAGATCTAATGGAATTACCGAGACTAGTCAAAAAGGCCATTGGAAAATAATGTTGGAGAGGGAGAAAGATGAAACACACACATTTAGATAGGTGGGCATGTGCAAGTGGCAAATGGATGATCCCGATATACAAATGAAGTTCTCGTTATCGGATTGCACATGGTTGGAAGATTTGAGTATGGAATAGTTCTTCAAAGTAACTTGGAAAATTAATGAAGCCAAAAAGAACTAAGGAGCATTTTATTCTTCTCATTTTTTCTTTTTTTTCTTTTCTTTTCTCCTTTTTTACTTTCTTTTTACTCCTTAGAACTTTTGATAACATAGAATACTTACCCAGCCATCCCCCCATGCTTGAACGAATGCTCGTCCTCGAGTATGAATAGTGGGAGAACCAACTAGCTAGGGTAAGTATCTCAAATTCACCTTCTTCTTCGTAGAACCTCTTGAATCTCCGGGGAGCCTTGTCTCCCAAAACTTTTCTTTATATGGTGCCCTTGATTCTTTTGATTCCGTCGAAATGATAATCCATACTCAAATTGGGTTGTGGTCAAGGAGGTAATCACAAAAAGATATTTTTGGTTTAGGGTGGATATCCAGCGAGGTTTGCAAAATTTCCGAAGTAGAAACTCACAATGCATGGATAAATAGGCTAGCAAAAAGAAGGTTACACAAAAAAATGGAATGACCAGCTTCTTAGTCTCGTACCAAAGAAATCAATCTTAATCCAACTCATCAAAATATAAGTTTGCAATCTAAAAGTTTCATCATGAAAGAATATGTATGTATAGGTTTTGGTAGGTAGAACTTTGCAAGAGATTTACAAATGTAGATAGCATAGGAATTAAGTTTTCAAATTAAACAACACAAGGTGTAAGGTCATCGGTAGACTTAAATCAAAGAGCAACATAGAATATGTGGGTTTAGAATTTAGTCATTTAACCTCCACAAATAAAAAAGCTGGTATTTAATCATTTTAATTCCATTTAATTGAGAGCAAATGGTCAAGTCATATACAACATAGCGTAGGTAAAATAAAGCGGCAACTTTCATCACTTTTCCATAAGCAAGAGCATATAAGAATATCATCGTGGTGAGCTCAAGGTGATGGTGGTTATCATTCATTGAAAACTAAAACAAATCTAGGTTGTACTCCTAGTAGCCATGTTATTATACGGAGAGATATACAAAGATTGCATCTTTGGTTGAAGGCATATATGTACAAGCATTTAGAAAAAGAGAGAGTTGAGGAAGAATTACCGTCCTTCTCGATGCTCGTTATGAAGTGTAGCGCGGCCTCCTCCATACTTAAGCATTGTTCTAAGCATGTAAGAAGAATCATGAGCGTCTTGTGGCAACCGTGATTATATTACTCCATGAGATCTTTCTTCCTTGTCCACAAAATCCTCCCCCATGCTTAGCATGATGTTAGGCGTGGAAGGAGAAGATGGACCATCTTGTAATTTTTGAAGTTCTTCCCTCATGTGTATAAATATCATCTTCAATGTGTCTTCACCTTTGTTGCCTTAATTTCCTTCAACTTCTTCTTGTACTAAGTCATGGTCCCAACCCTTGCTTCTCATCGTCGTCGCCTCCTTCATTTCCTCGTTGTCCCATTGCTACCTCATCTTCACGAATTTTTCTTTCAATTTCCAGAACAGAACATATACTGAAACATTACTCCATTGCGAAGTGCACGAATTTTTATTCCCAACGAGTATTCATTCGCGCAAAATTGATTCCGAACAAGAGAGTTATGTCCATTTTATCCCAGCGCTGCAATCTGTTCCGAATTTCAGAACGCGCAGCGTCCAAAGTTTTTGTCATATCTCCTTGTACGGGTCTTCAAATTCATTGATCTTGGATGCGTTGGAATGGTAATTTCATGGAGCTTCTGAATATCAACTTTTTCTTTCTTGTATGTCTCTGTCCATGCACAAAATTTGATGAAAACAGCGGGCCTTGCTCTCGAACTTTGGAGATGTTGACGAATTTGATTTATTCTTTGATCACGAATTCATGGGAACACTTTGTCATGCCTGCAAAACAATTCAAGTGCACAGTCTACCTCCAAGGTGACGGTCGGGAGTAGAAACAAATGCCAACAAAGTGACAAACCCACCATTCCTAAGATCTCAATTTGTGGCATAGCTAGCTTAGCGAAACTAGTGAGTGTACGTGTGTGCTAGTGTAAATGCAAATGAGAGGAAGGTATATAAACAAAGACAACGTTTACACCTAGTTCTAAACACCATGTTTACAACTAGGTTGCCGAACTTCTCCATAGCCAAAAAGACTTATTTAACCAAGGTCAAAACATCATGTCTATCCCAAGATCAATAGGCCTTTATAGCACAAGAAAAAATAAAGCGCATTGCAAAGCTTATAAACCAACCAAATGCAACCTCATAGCTTGGTAACTAAATGATGATGGTCTTCAATCATGTCTAAACATCATGTTTACACAAGATTGCAAAAGGTAAATGCTATCATGATTAGCACTACATAGATAGGAAAGCATACATCAATAAGATTGAGACCAAGCTAGCAAAATGAGTGCATGAACAATGGAATGGATGCAAAATGCAAAGTTAGCAAAAATAGGTGTTAGCAAGGTTGAAAGGACCTTTCGATGTCGTTCCGCAACTAGCTTATTCAAAAACAATTGCTAAGAGTGACAAAAAGCCTCCGCGACACTTCATAAGAAGTGAGGCTTGAAGTGAGCCTTTTGTCAATGAAAAGGTTATTTATCGAAAAAGGATCAAGCAACCAAGCTATGAAGGTTTTAGAAGTAGGTTTATGGGTTTCCTATATTTTTGGCTTAAAACAAAAATTTTGAAGAGAGAGTGTTGGGTATAGAAATTCTATCTAAGGTGGTTTCAAAAAAAAACTACAGATAAACAAAAGTTAGATTTTTTTCTGAATGAAAAACATACCCTATGGTTTTAGGATTGACCTATGAGTGGTTTTCCTAAGGGTTTTAGAATCTCAAAAGCGAGGCTAGTCAATGTTTTTTTAGAAAAAAGTTTTTTTTATGCAACATGCAATGCAATGCAAGGGTGAGACGAACAACATGTTATGCAATTCAACACGGGGTGGGTGAACAAAATGATATGGCATGATGAGGTGGTCTAAAACAAAACAAAAAATTAGCCTAAGTTAACTAGCCACAAGTTTAGAATCAAAGGGTGGTGCAATGCTTCATAAATCTCTCTAAAAAGACATAAAGAAAAAGACTCAAAACACTAATAGGCACACAAAAAGGTCTACAAGTTTCCCAAGATCAAATAACAAAGTTATCCCTCAATAACATTTAGAATGAACAACATGAAGTTGTGGTTTTTGTTAGAGCAATGGTACAATGTTACTTGATATTCCGATTAAAGAGTGCAATGTAGATGGTCATATTAATATATATATATATATATATATATATATATATATATATATATATATATATATATATATATAATAAAAGATCGGGTTGCCTCCCGCAAAGCACTTCATTTAAAGTCATAGAGCTCGACTATCTCATATACCTTCTAATTGATGCGAAGCCATGGTTCTTCATGTGAGAAACCGAAGTGTCCATGCAGCTTGATGTCGCCTCTTGTAATCCATCGTGGTTTGTTTGCAACATCTTCATTTGTCGAAAGTCGACCGCTTGTGCCTTCATTTGCCAATGTCATTGGGGTTCTTACTCTACTCCAAGCCTCTGAATTTTATCATGTACACTTGATGAAAGCATCGCCCAAGTTCCCCTTCATTGTTGTCATCGTCATCTTCTCTATCTTGTTCTCATCGCGTTGCTCCTGCCTCTTCTTCATGGAATCTCTCCTGTATACTCAATAGAACATATACCAAAATATAGATCTATTGAAATGTTTATGAAATTACCTTTCAAACGAGTGGTCATTCATCTTAAACCGAGTCCAAACGAGAGAGTTATGACCGTTTTACTTTAGCGCTGCGTGCTGTCCAGAAAATTTCAGAGTGCACGACCTTCGATGTTTTGGCCATAACTTCTTGTAGGAAACTTCGATCGACTTCATTCTTGATCCGTTGGAACCGGAACTTCATGGGGTTTTTGAATATCCAAAAATATGCCACTATTTGCTTCTGAGGTCGAGCTGGACATTGATGAGAATAATATATTCTTGTGAATTCATCCGAAGATGTCAATGATCTCGATCATGTGGTCTTTAGAGCATAGTGTCGTGCATCCCTAGGCTTCAAGTTCATCACCATTGATTACCAGAAAATATCGCAGCTTCAATAATGTGTCTTCTCCATTGTTCTTGCTTTACCCAAGGTGTCGGGATTAGAAGATGCTCCTGTGCTTCGTGTTGATGATCCGAATGGTTTTGTTCCTTGATAGCATCACTCGATTAAAAGTATATCGAGCATCCCACTGGAGAAGATAGGTGGTGTCGTGGTTCTTCTAATATTGTTGCCTCCAGCTTTGGTTAACTTCAAATCATCATCTTTTGTGTACACAGTCTTCCAATCATCCTTTGACATCATCATCACCTTCTTCGTCGGTTGCTACTGTCTCTGTCCTCGTTGAATTCCCCTTCATCCAGTGCAGAGAATGTACCAAACTTCTACTCCATTGCAAGGTGCATCAAATTATCTTTCCAATAAGTGGTTATTCGCCCCGAGTGGACTCCGGATAAAGAAGTTATGCTTATTTTAGCGCTGCAATCTGTCCACAGGGATTTCAGAACGCGCAGCGTTGAAAGATTTTATCATAACTCTTCACACCGATCTCCAAAGCTAATGGTTTTTGATCCGCTGGAAAGAAGACTTGATGGAGCTTCAAAATAATCTATTAATTTATCATGGTACTTCTCTAATCTTGGACGAAAAACTCATCACAACAGTAACACTTCATAGATGATGATGATCGCACAATTTTCTTCGCGGGCATGCTTCATACCTATTGCTTGAACAAACAATTCTTCCCAAAAACATCAGTCTTTAAAATCAATTGACACGG
Organism: Panicum virgatum; assembly: GCF_016808335.1. Taxonomy (NCBI): domain Eukaryota; kingdom Viridiplantae; phylum Streptophyta; class Magnoliopsida; order Poales; family Poaceae; genus Panicum; species Panicum virgatum. Next base: position 19,838,596 of record NC_053148.1, on the reverse strand, counting down.
CGGCGTACCTTATTTATCATCTTTTGTTTTGGGGAGTGGGGACTCGATAGCGGATGCTGGGCCACTAACAAAAGTTAGCACCTACCACTAAAGAGCGAATCTTGATGTTGTTGCCGTCATGTCGATGTGGACGTTGTCGATGTTCCATATCGAGGTTCCTCGATCATCTTGTTGCCGATTGTTGAAATTTATTGAAATGGACTATGGACTTCTCAAAGTCCAAGCTTGGTGTCTAGTTTTTTCCACATGCTTTCAAGGACACAAACAAGAAAACAAGGGGATATGCAATAATAAAAATTAGGGTTAGTCCAAAAAAACTAGATAGATCGCCCTAGGGTTCGAGTTGCCGATCACCGGCAACGGCGCCAGAAAAGCTTATTGACGCTTTTTAAAGCGCCAATTTACGTACCGCAAGCGCACGGATCATGGTAGCTTTTCCCTTAGAGTACTCCCCCAAGGTTAATCATCCATGGATCGGAAGCGAACCGACTAGGGTTTACCATCTAATCTATCAAACCTATCCTAAACATGAAGCAAACATTGCATACAATTTGAACACTTGATAGATATGAATGAAGCATAAGTGTTCATCACACCCACAACCGTAGATGAGATAACACAACCAAGGAGTTAGGGCCTATCGTCTCTAGGTACGGTTCTAGTGAAAAAGATGATCAAAGCATAGATTGCATCTCAACTAAAGGTACACGAAATCATCTCCCAGAAAGGCAGCTCGCAAGCGGCCTAGTTTCCCAAGGTCGCCGGTGAGAGGTGCGTGTCGACGTCTAAGGTTTCCCAAAGCTTTACCCCAGACTCCCATGGTACTCACCATCGATCCTATTCCACATCATGTCGTCGCTAGAACTTTTCCCTCCGCCATGCTATCACCACCACACCAGGGTAATCAACCACTAGCTAAAATATGCTACCTCAACATATCCGCAAGATGTAGACTAATTACCATGAATAGATCTAATCTTACTATGAACATATGGATGCATTACATATGAGAAAGAAAGCATGCATTGAAGTAGACCAAAGTCGAGACAACTAGAATAAAGAGTAGATTGATATCACCATCGTGTGTGTACAAACCCCGACGAATGTTGGGTATGACTCTCGAACCCCACCATGGCACAACCTCGCAGGGAGGCCATGGCGGCTAGGGGTGGCATAAGTCATCTCCTAGGTACCCTCGAAGACTTGCGGCGGCCGTCGTCTCCCTCCGGTCTTAGCCCTAAGTTTTCGTCGAGTTCCGGGTGGATTGGATCCCCTCCCTTAGGCGCCTAGGGGGTTGTATTTATGCCCTTGGGGAGCCTTGGGGCGTGTTCCACCTTGCCTTGCACGAGATCTTCCTTGGGAGAGAAGCAAACTTGGTTTCCATAAAATCAGTCTTGTCCAGATTTTCCTGTTTCGCAGCCCTTCCTTGCCGACGCCATATCTCCTATGTCTGGACTCTAAATAATGCAAATTCGGTATCCAGATTGTGTGCCACGAAATTATCTCCAACTTTGGTATTCATTGCTTTCCTTGGAAACGAAGATAAGATCCCCATAACAGCCTCGGAAGAAAATCAATCTGATTTCGGACTTGTCTGCGCAGCAGGTATTTCGGGGGCCATATCTCCTAGCTCCATGACCCGAATTGGGCCTTCCATATGTCCAAATCGAAGCTCTCATCGAGGCCCACAACTTTGGTATTCAACATTTTTCCATTAGAGGCCGTTTACGTCTCTGAATCCGCACCGAAAGATCATGCTGTTTGCGCGAATATCTCTTGGGCTGAGTTGATCTCATGGGTGAACCTCCAAATCTCAAGTCCATCTTCCTCCATGTTGCTTTTCTCGACATTTTAACTTTCTTCACCTTTACATGTGGGCTTTAGACGTCATTATCTTCGCGATTTAGATAGGGGTGCTTGTCGTCCAAGCTCCAGCATCTTCTGTTTAAGTCCCCAGAGTTTTACGGCTTCGTGCTTTGGTCCTTGGGCTCTCTTGGAAGGTGGATGTGCATGAATGGGTTTCGAATCAACATGGGCTTTGGCCTTCGTCTCTCTCCGTGTTAGTGCTCGATCACATGCCTTATCATTTCATGCTCCAAAATAGGTCAAAAACCTGCAAAAACGAAGTTCCTCCAAAATATATGTGCAAATGTGAAAATGACCAATAATTAGGCCGGGGTTAGGACGATTAGTGACTTTTATATTGAATTCATGCCATTATCAAGGATAAATAAGGGATAAAAATGGTACTTAAGGAGCGCCAATGAGAACCACTTGGGCTTACACTCGATTACTTTATTGCTAAGTTTATAAGAAATATATTCTCTATCTTTCCATTGCCTAAGTTGGAGACCCGCACCTCCTACTACATCTAAGATGAATCTGTTGGGCTGTGGCTTCAAATGGAAAAGGTAGCGGAAGAGTTCAAAATGGGGCTCGATGCCCAGAAAAGCTTCACATAAATGCACGAAGATGGAAATATGAACAAAGAAATTTGGGGTCAGATGATGCAATTGGATCCTGTAATAGCGCAGGAGTCCAGAATAGAAAGAAGAGCAAGGAAACCCCAATCCTCGTTCCAAGTATGAGGTAAAAGCAATGATTTCCCCCCGTATTTTCGTACGGATGATCTTTCCCCAAGGCAAGACGCCATTGGATAACAGATCTGGAAACCTAAAGACCTTGCGACACCAGAGAATCTAAGTCAGATTGAGAACACTTACTTGTGTTCCAACCTTCATCATGGGTTGGCTCTGCAGCCACACCCTTCCCCATGGTCGCTTTCTTGGGGGCCATCCGGAAATCTACGGATCGCTTCACGTGCATACACTGGCGGAAACCCTAGGGCGAAAGCGGGGAGCAAAATGAAGCAAGAACTTTGGATCTGGGAGCTCGAGAGCGGAAAGACAGATCTAAAGCAGTAAAAACAAGTGGCGACGGCGGGGTAAAACCTAAGTCACCGTTTCATTTTATAATGACGGTGGCAAACATGGTAAAAACACCCAACGGGCCAACAGTCCGTTGCAAATCACGGAAAAAACGGGATTTAAAAGAGACATTCAATTTTCTGATATTACATTCTGGAAAAGAAAACACTCACATCCCTAGTCGACTACTCGACACTCTTTTCCTTAACTGGGATTATATTCCAAAATAAGGATAAGTACTCGACACAGTACAACTACTCGACATTATAATTCGAGTACTTTTTCCTAACTAAACTTTACAATGACTCGGACCTGCATGCCCATCGCCTGGATCTCTTGGAGCTTCTAGTCGACGTCTGCTGCAGCTAGATCGGCCCGAGGCCATGACAAAGTACAAACTTGTTATTCCCACTAAGGGAACAATGATACTCGTACTCTGGGAGAAAAGTTTCAAGAGTATGGAGGCAGATTACAGTAATCACCTCGCAAGTCCTCTTATAGCATCTTCTGGAGAAACTTCTCCTTCTCCCAACAGGCAACCCCAAGGATGTGACATAACAAGACTCAACCCAGCGACCCCAAATCTGCCTCATTGGAAGATATAAGGACATGATGTCCAGCATGGATCCGATGAGAACATTGGGGAAGCAGGAGGAGGCAGTAGAGACTTCTCTTGTCACTCGCAAGTTCTCTTCTAGCATCTTTTGCTGGGAAGAACTACACAAATCTCAGGAGGGCGAGAGCAAGAACACCAAGGAAAAGCCTGCTACACTTCGGTGCTTCTGCTAAGGGCCTCTCCTCTGCCTTTTATAGCCACAAGGGGGCTTACTGAGGAGAACCCGTGAATCAATAGTGCACGTTTCACGAACGCATTCATGGCTGCATTCACGGACGCAGTCAAAGATGCAATAATGCAAATTCTCCAAACAGTAACATCCCACGTGAGCACTGAATAGAGAGCTATACATCCCGGGCTTTATTCCTGAAGTTATCTCAGGTGCAATTAGTGTGGCGGATCCAATTGTATCATTTTTTTGGGATTTTACCCGAAAAAGAGGTCTTTTCGGATTTCGGATCTGCTGAATCCTGCAAATAATCTGAAGGATAAAATCTGATGCCACGACTTAAATCCTTAATTCCAAATCTACACTCGGGGGCTACTCGCAGCAAAAGGGATTTTGATTTAAGGCTCGGGGGCTGTTGGATATAGGCATCAGAGATTTATTTTTCAAATTTTTTTGAAAAAATAAGAAGTAAAAAACTGAAGTGACCCTCAGCCTGATTCTATGATTCAACCTAAGGCTCAGGGGCTACTCCATATGGAGCGCGAGAACTTCGCGCACCATATATGTTCAAGATTTCGGGGCTTGAGCACCTCACAGCCTCGAAGCAAACAGAAGTACTTGAAGGACTACTCGACGTACCTGAAGGAAGGACCAGAAGCAACCGAAAGGACGTTTTGACTACTTGAAGTACTCGAAGATGCCCAGCCAAGTACTCGACGCCTGCAAGACTCAGCTACGAAGAGCTCGGGGGCTTGTCAGACCCGGGACAGCGGGACTGCTTATAGATATAGAATGTTCTAGAGTAAGGGATAGCTCATGGATGTAACTTACCTCTTTTGTAACTACTCGAATAGGCGTAGGACTAGCTGCAGTATAAAGAAAACTACCCAATTGTGTTGTAGTAGGATTCCAACTGTACTCGGCTAGGACTTTACATGTAACCCTGTCCCCCTGAATACACAAGGGTGGGCAGGGACCCCCTCCAAACGATCATCAACACCTAAGGCAATATATACCACACAGGACGTAGGGTATTACGCAAACTCGCGGCCCGAACCTGTCTAAATCTTTGTGTTCCTTGCACCATCGAGTTCCAGAGCCATCGATCCCTACCTACAAACCCTACTGCTAAGGGTATCCCTGAGCAGGCTTGGCGGTAAACACCGACACTATCTGTCAGACCCGGGGTAGTGGGACTGCTCATAGGCATAGAATGTTCTAGAGTAAGGGATAGCTCATGGATGTACCTTACCTCATTTGTAATTATCCGAATAGGTGTAGAACTAGCTACAGTACAAGGAAACTACCCGATCGTGATGAAGTAGGACTCCAACTGTACTCGGCTAGGACTTTCCAGGTAACCCTGTTCCCCCGGATATATAAGGGCGGATAGGGACCCCCTCGAAACACATCTACACCAAAGGCAATACAAACCACCACACAGGACGTAGGGTATTGCGCAACTCGCGGCCCGAACCTGTCTAAATCTTTGTGTTCCTTGCACCATCGAGTTCCAGAGCCATCGATCCCTACCTACAAACCCTACTGCTAAGGGTATCCCTGAGCAGGCTTGGCGGTAAACACCGATAGCTGGCGCGCCAGGTAGGGGAATCGTCGAGTTCATCGGCGAGTTCGATGGCCACTTTCGCTTTCAGCACCATCATGCCTCCCAGAGGCGTCACCTTCATCTTTGGCTCCTGGGTCTGCGTCACCAATGGTTCAGGTGGCTTCGATAGCCACTTAACTAACTCTCCCACGCCGAAGAGCTCCACATCGGAAGACTCCAACAAGCTCGCCAGATCTCATGATCACGGCGTTATGTTGCTTCCCGACCATGCCAAGAAGATCGAGTCAAAACTCGAAATCAACTCGAGTTCTACTCGGACTCAGATTGATCTCAAACTGAAATTCACTCGGATTGGGACTCTTATCGCGCAACCCGTCTTTGGTTTGTGCAATTCATCATCTGTTTACAAACAGATGATTAGATCCTCCTATGAAAATAGCTTGGATTGCATACTTCACGTCGAAAACCAATCAGCCACCGCTAGCCGGGAGGCACCCGTTTTTGACGTCTATCCAGATCCAGTCAAGTCATCTCAAGATAGCCTGGATTTCATCACCAATGCGCTGGCTAAGATGCAACTCAAATCTTGCCGAGATCATACTCTAGCAGAGCTACTCGACAACCTGCGCGAAGTCGGCAGCATTGATGATCTCCCGTTCCAACACGGCACTCCCCTTGTAACCGAGAGGGAAACTGGCTTCGGTGGAACTGTCCTAGCTGATTACGGATTAGACCTGGAAATCTTCTCTCGCGAATGTTTGGTTCCGGTAATCATCCAGCACGGGGAAGCTCCAAGCCACCATGATCCAAATGAAGCCTTGGATCAGATCTCAGCTGACAACCTGACCCAAGACGCTCTAGCTGATGAAGACGAAGTCACTCGTACAGCCTGCAGGGAAAGGAATCAACGCAAAGAAGTGTGCAGGACTCGTGTGGCCGAATGTGCTCATCTCCCACCACGCAACCTCAACAACGAATTCAAAAATGTTGCGGATCCCATCTTCAGAACACCGATCGCCGCAATGACAGAAGCAACCCTGCGACTCATGACGATGCCCCAGAATCCAGAGTTGGAACGAATCATAAATCTCACCAAAAATGCTATTGAACAACTCGAGGAACAGAACCCCATGTCCTTGCTTCGCGGTACGCGATCAAGGGCTACCGCAACAGCAATACCTCAAGCAAGCCGTACCCCTGGAGGCCACCAGCGTCAACAGCAGCAGGAACAGCAGAACCGAAGAAACCAAGAGGATCAGGAAGTTGCGAGTAGTCATCGCCCCAGAGATGGCCAACCACAAGCAAATCAAGCTGCTGGCCCTCAGCCAAACCGCAACAACAACCGTGGGAACAACATGGAAGAGGTAGCCGATTCCATCGTGGACGCACGGGACATCATCAACGCAAGACGCAGAGCACAGCTTGCAGACAACTCCGGTCGTTTTCCCGCCCTCAACAGTGTCTTCGACAACGTCAAGTACCCACAGGATTTCAAGCCGACAAACATCCAGAAGTACGATGGTAAGCAAGACCCTGCTCAATGGTTACGTTTATATTCAACTGCTATTAGTGTTGCAGGGGGAGACACCAACACCAAGGTCCTCTACTTCCCGATGGCCCTGGAGCCCGCACCCCTCACGTGACTCGAAAGCTTGAAGCGCGAGTCCATTCACTCGTCGGATGACCTCAAGAAGGCCTTCATCAACAACTTCCAAGGGTCGCTACACCGTGTAACTACTCGACACGCCCTGACCATGTGCAAGCAAGAACAAGGCGAGTCGATCAGATCATACGTCAAGCGCTTCTTCGACACAAGAGCCACCGTTCCCAACGTCGCCGACGACGACGTCATCGACTACTTCCAGAGCGGCATCAATGTCCAATCACAATACCGCGACTTTGGGCGTAATTGGCCCAAAACAGTGGTAGATGAAGAGGAGCAAGAACGCAGCCGCTTTCCCCGCTGCAACAACGACAATAACGGGAAGCGCCACAACGACCGTGGAGGGCCCAGCAACTAGCGGGATCCTATGCATAAGCATAAGCCAGACGGCACTGTCGGCACCATGGATCGCACACCGCGTGGTAAGAAGGGCGACAAACCGCAGGACCAGTTCGACAAGATACTTCACAACAAAAGATGCCCAATCCACCCCAAGAGCAACCACTCGATGTGGGAGTGCACGATCCTGCGCAAATCCTTCCAGTCGGCACCTGAAACTACTCCAAAGAAAGAACAAGACAAAGATGATGAAGACGACAAGAAAGGCCGTGACGATTTCCAACAACAGCAAAACGTCGTCAATGTCATATTTGGAGGAGACTCTAGCTTTTCCAAGCGAGCTCAGAAGCTCCTACTCAGAGAGATCCTCTCAGTCGAACCAGCAATTCAGAGGCCACTCAAATATAGCGAGGTCCCCATTACCTTCTCCAGGGAGGATCAGTGGACCAGCTTCTCTGAACCTGGAAAGTTCCCGCTAGTACTCGATCTAGTCGTTCAAGGCTCCAAGCTTACTCGAGTACTCATCGACGGCGGAAGTGGGCTCAACCTAATCTTTGCAAGCACATTGGTAAAGATGGGCCTCAACTATATGAGCCTGCTTACTCCAAGCAAGGCTCCGTTCTACGGCATCATCCCCGGAAATTCCTCTACTCCAATTGGCTCGGTTACCCTCCCAGTCACATTTGGTACAAAACAGAACTTCCGGACAGAGTACATCAAATTCGAAGTAGCTGACTTCGAGTCCTCTTATCATGCTATCTTGGGAAGACCTGCACTAGCCAAGTTCATGGCAGTGCCACACTATGTCTACCTGCTCCTCAAGATGCCAGGCAACACAGGAGTCCTTTCACTACGGGGAGACCTCCTCAAATCCTTCGAGTGCGACAAGGAAGCAATAGATCATGCTTCTACTATCCAGATTCCTGGCTCTGTCAGTGAAATACTTGTCGCTGCTAAAGAACTCTCACTCAAGGAGTCCATGCCTTCCAAGAAGCCAAGCCAATCATCAGTTAAACCAACCAACGGTGTGGGCACTAAGACTATCCATCTACAAGAGGGAGACAACTCCAAAACAACTATCATCGGAGCAGGACTGGGTGACAAATAGGAACTCGAGCTCGTCAACTTCCTTAGGGCCAACCGAGACGTATTCGTGTGGAAACCAGTGGATATGCCAGGGGTGCCCAAGGAGTTGATCGAGCACACCTTGAAGGTCGACCCTAAAGCAACACTAAAAAAGCAACGGTTATGGTGGTTCTCACCGGACAAGCGAGAAGCCGTCAAGAAAGAGCTGGCAAAACTACTCGCAGGTGGGTTCATCAAGGAAGTCTACCACCCTGATTGGTTGGCCAACCCTGTGCTCGTCTAGAAGAAGAATAACAACGTGTGGAGGATGTGCGTCGACTACACTGATCTAAACAAGCATTGCCCGAAGGATCCTTTCGGGCTACCACGTATTGATCAAGTAATAGACTCGACAGCAGGATGTGTCCTGTTATGCTTCCTCGACTTCTACTCAGGGTATCATCGGATCGCCCTAAAAGAAGAAGACCAAATCAAGACGGCCTTCATCACCCCTTACGGGGCATACGCCTACAAGACCATGTCCTTCGGGTTGAAGAACGTTGGCGCTACTTACCAGTGCGCAATACAGCTGTACTTCTCCGACCAGCTACATCGCAATACGGAAGCTTATGTTGACGACGTCGTCGTCAAAACAAAGACCCAGGATCAATTCATTACTGACCTGGAAGAGACCTTCAACAGCCTCCAAAAATTCTGCTGGTAGCTCAACCCAACAAAGTGCGTCTTCGGTGTACCCTCTGAAAAACTACTCAGATTCATCATCAGTAACCGAGGAATTGAGGCTAATCCAGAGAAGATTAATGCCATCATGGCCGTGGATGCCCCAACTACCATCAAGGATGTCCAGAAGCTTACAGGCTGCATGGCAGCCTTAAATCAATTCTTGTACAGGCTTGGCGAATGGGGATTACCCTTCTTCAAACACCTAAAGTGACAAGATAAATTCGAGTGGACTACAGAAGCCGCGGAAGCACTCGAGAATCTCAAGCAATATCTCCAGTCACCGCCGATTCTAACAGCTCCACTGCCCGGTGAGGAATTACTCCTCTACATCGCTGCGACTACCCATGTAGTCAGTACGGCGATAGTAGTCGAACGCTCGGAGGAAGGCCATGCTTACGGTGTTCAGAGACCAGTCTACTTCATCAGCGAAGTACTCTCTGAATCAAAGGTTAGATACCCATCAATTTAGAAACTTCTGTATGGAATTCTAATCACCTCCAGGAAGCTCCGGCATTACTTCGACAAATACAAAATCTCAGTCATAACTGACTTCCCATTGGGGGATATACTCCACAATCGGGATGCCACTAGACGAATCTCAAAGTGGGCAGTTGAACTGGGAGCTTTAGAAATCAACTTCAAGCCAAGAACAACAATCAAGTCACAGGCACTAGTCGACTTCTTGGCTGAATGGCGGGAAAACCAAATTCCAGCACCCCAGAGCATTGGATGATGTATTTAGACGGCTCACTCAAGATCGATGGAGGCGGTGCAGGAGTTTTGTTCATCTCCCCCAAGGGAGAACAATTGAAGTATGTGTTCTAAATCTTGTTCAAGGTCTTCAACAATGAAGCTGAATACGAGACATTGCTACACGGCCTCCGACTAGCAGTATCTCTCGGCATCAAGCGACTACTCGTCTACGGCGATTCTCTACTCGTCGTTCAACAAGTCAATAAAGAATGGGACGTCAACAAGGATACAATGGACGCATACGTTGCAGAAATCAGAAAGCTCGAAAATAAGTTCTCAGGATTGGAAATCCACCAAGTCGATCGTAACAACAATGTGGGAGCTGATGTCCTCTCCAAACTTGGGTCCACTCGAGCAGCTGTTCCACCAGGAGTTTTCGTCCATGAACTTCACCACCCATCAGTCAAGTAACAAAGCCAACAAGCTACTGACACGAAGGCCCCGGCCACAGTCAGAGAAGTGCTGATGATTGAAGCAGACTTGCGGACTCAGTTTATCGACTTCATCAAGGAATTCAAGCTTCCACCACATGTCGATCACAAAAGCGCTGAAGCTGCCCACATCATCAGGCGTAGCAAGGGTTTCGTTCTCATCGGCGACAACCTATACAAGTGCTCTTCTTTTGGCATCCTCATGAAATGTGTTACCCTTGAAGAAGGCAAAGACATTCTCAGGGAGATACATGAAGGAGTTTGCGGCAATCACGCCGCGTCAAGGACACTAGTCGGCAAGGCTTACAGGTCAGGATTCTTTTGGCCAATAGCCGTTTCAGATGCAGAAGACCTTGTCAGACGATGCCCAGACTGCCAATTCTTTGGCAAAAGGACTCACGTTCCAGCACACAACCTGATAACAATCCCTCCATCATGGTCGTTCGCCTGTTGGAGTTTGGACATGATCGGACCATTAACCGTCGCTCCAGGAGGATTCAATCATGTGCTGGTAGCAGTCGATAAGTTCACCAAGTGGATCGAGTACAAGCCCATTGTCAAGATCTCATCAGATAGAGTAGTGGACTTCATCTCTGACATTATCCATCGGTTTGGTTTTCCTCACACAATTATTATAGATCTTGGCTCCAACTTCACGTCACAATCTTTTTGGGATTTCTGTGACAATTCCTGCATCGAGGTCAAATATGCTTCCATGGCTCACCCTCAGGCAAACGGTCAAGTTGAGCGCATCAATGGCTTAGTACTCGACGGCTTGAAGAAAAGACTCTACGACGCCAACACCAAGAAAGGTGGCAAGTGGATTCAAGAGTTACCCCATGTGGTCTGGGGGTTGCGAACGCAGCCTAGCAAAGCAACTGGACAGTCTCCTTTTTTCCTCACCTATGGATCAGAAGCTATACTACCTGCAGATATCATGTGGAAATCTCCAAGAGTGGAAGCCTATCAAGCAGGAGAAGCAGATGAAGCTCGACAAGTTGAGTTAGACTCAGTCGAAGAGGCCAGAATCAATGCCTTAACTCAATCGGCTAGATATCTTCAAGGAGTTAGACGCTATCATGATCGCAATGTCCAGCAAAGATCTTTCAACATTGGAGATCTAGTACTACGTAGGATTCAGAATGAGACAGGACTACACAAGTTAAATTCCAGATGGGAGGGCCCATTCATCATAACCAAGGTTACAAGACTAGGATCATACAGAATCACTGATGCAGACGACAATGAGGTACTGAATTCCTGGAACATTGAGCACTTGCGCAAGTTTTATCCTTGATCCAAGCAGTTTAATGGTGTTAGCGGATTTCTTTAATAAAGCGAGGATCCTTGTTGGCATATCGACTACATTAAAGGCAATCTGACAAGCATCACTAGTTCAGGACAAGCTTACACAGTTCTCCATCAGGACAACTATACAAGCCGCATCATTTCCCTTAATATAAGGGCACAACCTACTCGCCTAGCTCGAGAAGGTGAATGGATACCTTTACTAGTTGTCCATCTTGGGTAACTCGATGGAGTTCATCCTAACAGGTCAACTATGAGGAACTCCAGCCTTGTTGAAAAGGCAAAACTACTCGCTCGCTCGAGTATGTTATGGATACTACTTCAATTTGTCCATCTTGGGCAACCCAACGGGGTTCGTCCTAACAGGTCAATCTTAATAGTTATTCTAGTCTACAAGTTAGACACCTTACTCACCTCGCTCGAGTAAGTTTCAGATATCTTTTTGGCATTTACATCTTCGACAACCCGACGGGGTTCGTACCTAACAGTTTTGCCTTAAGGATTACTCCAGTCCTTGGCTAAAGGACACCTTACTCGCCTTGCTCGAGTAAGCCTTGGATATCCCTATGATATTTACATCTTGGGCAACCCGACGGGGTTTGTACCTAATAGTTTTGTCTTATGGATTACTCCAGTCCTTGATAAGGACACACTACTCGCTTGCTCGAGTAGTTTATGGATACCTTCACAAGTTTCTCAAATCAGGTAGTCTGACGGGACTCATCCTAACTGAATTACTCCATGCGGGTATTCTACTTGATTGGTCGACTAGTTCACACTTATCCTAAAGTATCAGATTATGCTTCTGAAGACACACCAATAGGATACAAGCTATGAACAACAACAAGAGCTCACTGAAGATTATAAGAGTTGTTACAAGCAGTCTACTCTGCCATGTTCTTCATAATCTCCTCCGCAATCACTTCTAATTCCTTACAATACTCTCGAAATTTCTCATCAGAGCAATTGGGAGCTATTCCTTTAGCTATCGGAGCCAAATTAAAGTGAGGCAAGTACGACTTGACAACTCCTATCATGTGGGTTAAATAAGTCTTGGAAGTAGCCGTCAAGACATCAAAAACCTTCTGGGGTGCTTCTTCCAAGCGCTCTACCAAGGATTTGCTATTTGACGACCCTCCTTGTTGACGCACCTTAGCGCCCCAATTTATGTACCGCAAGCGCACGGATCGTGGTAGCTTTTCCCTTAGAGTACTCCCCCAAGGTTTATCAATCCGTGGATCGACAAAGAACTACCTAAGGTTTTCCATCTAATCTAACGGATCTATCCTAACATAAAGCATGAATTGCACATATATAGTAAACCTCTGATAGATATGAGTGTTGTGTAAAGGTTGATCTCATCCATGAACATAGGCGTAACCGTAGCAAAACCAAAGACATGACTAGGCCTACCGTCATCTAGTTGTAGTTCAAGCTAACGAGCAAATAAATCATGCATCTCAATCAATAGCATCTTTAAATCAAAACCTCCAATCCAACCCCTCGGGAACCCCCCTACTCAGGCCACGCCCTGTCACGATGCTCCCTTTGGACAAAAGCACCACGAAGCATGCTAGACGTGTCGAACCCCCTTGGGTAGATCCGGTATGAACTCCTAGCCACCATAGCTACAAGAACACCCCATGTAATCTATCTCGAGAATAGATCTAGGAATAAGTGCACCCAAGGCAAGAACGAAATCAAAAAGGAGAGACATGATCGCTAATAGATTCGGAAAACATGATTATCATTACTCACATAATAGATGTGTTTGGATCAACACCGCCGTGCGCACCCATCGATGAATCCAACTAGCTCATGAACTCCGCCATGGCACAACCACGCAGGGAGACAATGGCGGCTAGGGGCGGCCTAAGCCATCTCCTAGACAACTTCGAAGACTTGTGGCGGTCGTCGTCTCCCTCCGGTCTTGGCCCTAGGTTTTCGTCAGGTTCTGGGTGGATGGATGCCGCGAGTTGAATAAGGTGCGAGCTATTTATGAGCCGAGGAAGCCACCGGTCGAAGGGGAGGCCAAACCGCCTCAAAAACAGGCTAGGCCGGCCGGCTCATGGGCCTAGGCCGGCCGGCCGGCCTACCCTCTTTCGGGCCTGCCTCGGTCTCATCTTTCCCGTGTAGACTCCTCGCATCTTCTAGAGTTTATTTCCTTCACGATTGCACCCCTTTGGATGTCGTTATCTTGGAGATATCTTCAAGGAAAGGAAAGAATAGGAAATCCTTCCTTAAATCTTCATTTGCTTTGCTTAATCCCGAAGTATCTTGATCTCATCTTCGTGGGCTTGGTCCTTTGGGCTCTCTTGGAGGATGGATGTGCATGAATGGGCTTCGAATCAACATAGGCTTTGGTCCTTCCTTTGGGCTTTGGCCTTCGTCTTTCTCCATATTAGCGCTCGATCACGGGCCTCATCATTTCATGCTCCAAAATAGGCCAAAAACCTACAAAAACGAAGTTCCTCCAAAATATATGTGCAAATGTGAAAATGACCAATAATTAGGTCGGGGTTAGGACGGTTAGTGATTTTGATATTAAATTCATGCTATTATTAAGGATAAACAAGGGATAAAATGGGTACTTAAGGAGCACCAACATCCCCCCATGCCTAAACCTTGCTCGTCCTCGAGTAAGTCCAGGAGCTTTGCTTATAAAGAAATCAGCGTTGCCCCTCAATGTCCTCTCTGCACTTAGTCATACATAACAAGACATATTGCTCTCTCAAGTATTTAGCATTTAAGTACATGTTGTGACCGGCTACTTTTTCATTATGGAAGATAGACTAGCAATTAAAGAACAAGCCACAATAATAAATAAATGCCATGCTCTCAAACTTAAGCAAACTTCAAACCTTTACCTTGTTTCATCGTGAAGAGTTTTCAAAAGAATGCATATCAAACATAAGTGAGGTTCTCTTGCAAAAGATCATGGAAACACTCATCTCATCAAGTCGCTCAAGCCTACATTAGATTGTCTTCAACCTATTCTACTCATATATAAAACTGGAAGGCATATGTGGAGCTTGGTAGGTAAAAACAATCCTAGCAAAACATTATACTTGAAATATTATCAAACTAAGAGAGAGATCTAATGGAATTACCGAGACTAGTCAAAAAGGCCATTGGAAAATAATGTTGGAGAGGGAGAAAGATGAAACACACACATTTAGATAAGTGGACATGTGCAAGTGGCAAATGGATGATCCCGAGACACAAATAAAGTTCTCGTTATCGGATTGCACATGGTTGGAAGATTTGAGTATGGAATAATTCTTCAAAGTAACTTGGAAAATTAATGAAGCCAAAAAGAGCTAAGGAGCATTTTATTCTTCTCTTTTTTCTTTCATTTTTCTATTTTTCTCTTTCTTTCTTTTTTTATTTCTTTTTGCTCCTTAGAACTTTTGATAACATAGAATACTTACCCAGCCATCCCCCCATGCTTGAACGAATGCTCGTCCTCGAGTATAAATAGTGGGAGAACCAACTAGCTAGGGTAAGTATCTCAAATTCACCTTCTTCTTCGAAGAACCGCTTGAATCTCCGGGGAGCCTTGTCTCCCAAAACTTTTCTTTATATGGTGCCCTTGATTCTTTTGATTCCGTCGAAATGATAATCCATACTCAAATTGGGTTGTGGTCAAGGAGGTAATCACAAAAAGATATTTTTTGGTTTAGGGTGGATATCCAGCGAGGTTTGCAAAATTCTCGAAGTAGAAACTCACAATTCATGGATAAATAGGCTAGCAAAAAGAAGGTTACACAAAAAAAACAGAATGACCAGCTTCTTAGTCTCATACCAAAGAAATCAATCTTAATCCAACTCATCAAAATATAAGTTTGCAATCTAAAGGTTTCATCATGAAAGAATATGTATGTATAGGCTTTGGTAGGTAGAACTTTGCAAGAGATTAACAAATGTAGATAGCATAGGAATTAAGTTTTCAAATTAAACAACACAAGGTGTAAGATCATTGGTAGACTTAAATCAAAGAGCAATATAGAATATGTGGGACTAGAATTTAGTCATTTAACCTCCACAAATAAAAGTGCTAGTATTTAATCATTTTAATTCTATTTAATTGAGAGCAAATGGTCAAGTCATATACAACATAGCATAGGTAAAACAAAGCAGTAACTTTTATCATTTTTCATAAGCAAAAGGCATTGCCAAAATGTATCAATGTGGTGAGCACAAATTATGGTGATCCTACACTTATTGAAAAGAAAAACAAAACAAGGTTGTCCTCCTAGAAGCCATGTGATAGGTTGAGAGATATATACAAAGGTTGCATCTATGGTTGAAGGCATATATGTACAAGCATTTAGAAAAAGAGAGAGTTGAGGAAGAATTACCGTCCTTCTCGATGCTCGTAATGAAGTGTAGCGCGACCTCCCCCATACTTAAGCATTGTGCTAAGAATGGAAGAAGAATCATGAGAATCTTATGGCAACCGTGATTATCTTACTCCATGATATCTTTCTTCCTTGTCTACGAAATCCCCCCCATGCTTAGCATGATGCTAGGTGTGGAAGGAGAAGATGGACCATCTTGCAATTCTTGAAGTCCTTCCCTCATGTGTATGAATATCATCTTCAATGTGTCTTCACCTTTGTTGCCTCAATTTCCTTCAACTTCTTGTACTAAGTCATGGTCCCAATCATTGCTTCACATCATCGTCGCCTCCTTCAATTCCTCGTTGTCCCATTGCTGCCTCATCTTCACGAATTTTTCTTCAATTTCCAGAACAGAACATGTACTGAAACATTGCTCCATTGTGAAGTACACGAATTTTCCTTTCCAACGAGTCCTCATTCGCCCAAAATTGATTCTGAACAAGAGAGTTATGTCCATTTCATCCCAGAGCTGCAATTTGTCCCGACGAATTTCAGAACGCGCAACGTCCAATGTTCTTGCCATATCTCCTTGTACGGGTCTTCAAATTCATTGATCTTGGATGTGTTGGAACGGGAATTTCATGGAGCTTCTGAATATCAACTTTTTCTTCCTTGTACGTCTCTGTCAATGTGCAAAATTTGATGAAAATAGCGGGGCTTGCTCTCGAACTTTGGAGATATTGACGAATTTGATTTCTTCTTTGATCACAAATTCATGGGAATGCTTTGTCATGCCTGCAAAACAATCAAGTGCACACACTACCCCCGGGGTGACGGTCAGGAGTAGAGACAAATGCTAACAAACCAACCATCCCTAGAATCTGAACTTGTGGGATAGCTAGCTTAGCGAAATCTGATGAGTGTACGTGTGTGCAAGTGTAAATGCAGATAAAAGGAAGATATATAAACAATGACAATGTTTGCACCAAGTTCTAAACACCATGTTTACAACTAGGGTTCTTAATTTTCTATATAGCCATAAAGATATAACCGAGGTCAAAACACCATGTTCATTTCAAGGTTAAAAATTCTTCACGACGCAAGAAAGGTAAAGCGCATTGCAAAGCTTATAAATCAACCTAAAGCAACATGAGAACAAAATGGATTGCTATCTTGGTCAAAAGAGCTTAAAGATGGAGGTCCGCAAACAAGTTTAAACACCACATTTACACAAGATTGTAAAAGGTAAATGCTATCATGATAAGCATTACATGGATAGGAAAGCATACATCAATAAGATTGAGACCAAGCTTAGCAAAATGAGGGCATGAACAATGGAATGGATGCAAAGTGCAAATGCAAAGTTAGCAAAAACAAGTGTTAGCAAAGTTGAAAGGACAAGTGTTAGCAAGGTTGAAAGGAACAAAAAGCCTCCGCGACACTTCATAAGAAGTGAGGCTTTTTGTCAATGAAAAGGGTATTTATCAAAAAAGACCAAGCAACCGAGCTAACAAGGTTTTAGAAGTAGGTTTATGGGTTTCCTATAATTTTTGGCTTAAAACAAAAATTTTGAAGAGAGAGTGTTGAGTATAGAAATTCTATCTAAGGTGGTTTTAAAAAACTAGAGAGAAACAAAAGTTAGATTTTTTTGAATAAAAAACATAACCTATGGTTTTAGGATTGCTCTATGAGTGGTTTTCCTAAGAGTTTTAGGATCTCAAAAGCGAGGCTAGTCAATGTTTTTTAGAAAAGGTTTTTTTTTAATACAACATGCAATGCAATGCAAGGGTGAGACAAACAACATGGTATGCAATGCAACACGGGGTGGGTGAACAAAATTATATGACATGATGAGGTGGTCTAAAACAAAACAAAAAAGTTAGCCTAAGTTAACTAACCACAAGTTTAGAATCAAAGGGTGGTGCAATGCTTCATAAATCTCTCTAAAAAGACACAAAGAAAAAGACTCAAAACACTAATAGGCACACAAAAAGGTCTACAAGTTTCCCAAGATCAAATAACAAAGTGCTCCCTCAATAACATTTAGAATGAACAACATGAAGTTGTGGTTTTTGTTAGAGCAATGGTACAATGTTACTTGATATTCCGATTAAAGAGTGCAATGTAGACGGTCATATTAATATATATAAAATAAAAGATCGGGTTGCCTCCCGCAAAGCGCTTCATTTAAAGTCATAGAGCTTGACTTTCTTACCTTCAAATTGATGCGAAGCCATGGTCCTTCATGCAAGAGGTGAAGGTGTTCCATGCAGCTCTTATTCCACTTCCCATGTTGGACATGATCAATCACACTTAATGGAAAATTTGTCCAATCGTCTCTCACATCATCGTCACCTCCTTTGTTGTCCTTCGTCGCTACCATTCTTTTCACGGATTTTCCTCTCTATCCAGATTGGGAGTTGTGCCAACCAATTGATCCAATACAAGGTGCACGGAATCTTCTTTCCAACAAGTCTTCATTTGCCCAAAACGCATTCCAATTGAGGGAGTTATGCCCATTTTTCCCGTCACTGCAATCTACCACGTGCTGATTTCAGCATGTGCATCTCCGATGTTTGAGACATAGCTCCACCCGTGGGTCTTCAATTGTATTGATCATGGATGCGTTGAACCAAGGACTTGATGGAGATCATGAATATTCAACTTTCTTGCATTGTAAATCTCTGGACTTGTGCACAAAATTGATGAGGCTTAGCGACGTCCGTTCTTGAAACTCGAAGATGTTGATGATGGTGATCAAAATTTTGGGCATGGTTTCCCTCCTCATCATTTGAGTTTCATGTCCTGCATGGTTAGTGAAATTTAGGGCTTCTCACGACATGTGCTCTTTTAGGGTCATGAGCTTGACCAAGCGCAAAGCAAGATCGAGATTTGCAATTATTTGTAAACATATGCAACATAATCACATCATCAATTAAATTTCATCAACAAGGCATGGTGTAATTAAATGCAGCATGTGTTTCTTGCATAGCGCGGAGCTCATTATTAGGCAGAGGTTCTTTAAGCGTGAAATTAACATTCTCAAGAAACTCTATCCTATCATCATGAAAAGAACAAGGCATAGAATTTAAACTTTCATTCCGACTATCGGTTCGAGTATGAGATTTTTAAAGATTATCAACAAAACCAATAGAAACTCGAGAATTCAATGTATACCTTGGCCTCGGAGCTTTTTCATACTCATTGGAGTCATGGTGCTTTGTGCGAGATGTCATCTTGATGCACTCTTCGTGGTCCATCGTGGTTTGCTTCTCACGTCTCCATGTGTTAAATGTTGCGCTCTTGTAATCCGTCGTGGTTTGTTTGCAACATCTTCGTTTGTTGAAGGTCGACCGCTTGTTCCTTCATTTCCCAATGTCATTGGGGTTCTTCCTCTGCTCCAAGCCTCTAAATTTTATCATGTACGCTTGATGAAAGCATCGCCCAAGCTCCCCTTCATTGTTGTCATCGTCATCTTCTCTATCTTGTTCTCATCGCGTTGCTCCTGCCTCTTCTTCATGGAATCTCTCCTGTATACTCAACAGAACATATACCAAAATATAGATCTATTGAAATGTTTATGAAATTACCTTTCCAACGAGTAGTCATTCATCTTAAACCGAGTCCAAATGAGGGAGTTATGCCCGTTTCACTTTTGGCGCTACGTGCTGTCCAGAAATTTTCAGAGTGCACAACCTTCAATGTTTTGGCCATACCCGCTTGTAGGAATCACCGATTGACTTGGTTCTTGATTCGTTGAAATGAGAACTTCGTGGAGCTTTTGAATATCCAAAAATATGCTGCTATTTGCTTCTGAGGTCGAGCTAGACATTGATGAGAACAATATGTTCTTGTGAATTCATCCGAAGATGTCAATGATCTCAATCATGTGGTCTTTGGAGCGTAGTGTCATGCGTCCCTAGGCTTCAAGGTCATCATCATTGATTACCAGCATATCACAGCTTCAATGATGTGTCTTCTCCATTGTTCTTGCTTTACACAAGGTGTTGGGATTGGAAGATGCTCCTGTGCTTCGTGTTGATGATCCGAACGGTTTCCTTCCTTGATAGCATCACTCGATTAGAAGTATATCGAGCATCCCACTGGAGAAGATAGGTGGTGTTGTGGTTCTTCTAATCTTTTTGCCTCCAGCTTTGGTCAACTTCAAATCATCATCTTTTGCGTACACAGCCTTCCAATCATCATTTGACATCGTCATCACCATCTTCGTCGGTTGCTACTGCCTCTGTCCTCGTTGAATTCCCCTTCATCCAGTGCAGAACATGTACCGAACTTCTGCTTCATTGTAAGGTGCATCGAATTATCTTTTCAACAAGTGGTCATTCGCCCCAATTGAACTCCGGATAAAGAAGTTATGCTTGTTTTATTACAGCGCTGCAATCTGTCCAGAGGGATTTCAGAACACGCAGCGTTGAAAGATTTTACCATAACTCTTCACACCGATCTCCAAAATTGACGGTTCTTGATCCGTTGGAAAGAAGACTTGATGGAACTTCAAAATAATCTATTATTTTCTCATGGTACTTCTCTGATCTTGGACAAAAAACTCATCACAACAGTAACACTTCATAGATGATGATGATCGCACAATTTTCTTCGCTGGCATGCTTCATATCTATTGCTTGAACAAACAATTCTTCCCAAAAACATTAGTCTTTAAAATTAATTGACATGGTGGCGTACCTTATTTATCATCTTTTGCTTTGGGGAGTGGGGACTTGATAGCGCATGCTGGGCCACTAACAAAAGTTAGCACCTACCACTAAAGAGCGAATCTTGATGTTGTTGCCGTCATGTCGATGTGGACGTTGTCGATGTTCCATGTCGAGGCTCCTCGATCATCTTGTTGCCGATTGTTGAAATTTGTTGAAGTGGATTATGGACTTCTCGAAGTCCAAGTTTGGTGTCTAGCTTTTTCCACCTGCTTTCAAGGACACAAACAAGAAAATAAGGGTATATGCAATAATAAAAATTAGGATTAGTCCAAAAAACTACATAGATCGCCCTAGGGTCCGAGTTGCCAATCCCCGGCAACGGCGCCAGAAAATCTTGTTGACGCACCTTAGCGCCCCAATTTATGTACCACAAGCGCACAGATCGTGGTAGCTTTTCCCTTAGAGTACTCCCCCAAGGTTTATCAATCCGTGGATCGACAAAGAACTACCTAAGGTTTTCCATCTAATCTAACGGATCTATCCTAACATGAAGCATGAATTGCACATATATAGTCATGTCCGTGGATCCGTGGACATGAGTGTTGTGTAAAGGTTGATCTCATCCATGAACATAGGCGTAACCGTAGCAAAACCAAAGACATGACTAGGCCTATCGTCATCTAGTTGTAGTTCAAGCTAACGAGCAAATAAATCATGCATCTCAATCAATAGCATCTTTAAATCAAAACCTCCAATCCAACCCCTCGGGAAGCCCCCTACTCAGGCCACGCCCTATCACGACGCTCCCTTTGGACAAAAGCACCCCGAAGCACGCTAGACGTGTCGAACCCCTTGGGTAGATCCGGTATGAACTCCTAGCCACCATAGCTACAAGAACACCCCATGCAATCTATCTCGAGAATAGATCTAGGAATAAGCGCACCCAAGGCAAGAACGAAATCAAAAAGGAGAGACATGATCGCTAATAGATTCTGAAGACATGATTATCATTACTCACATAATAGATGTGTTTCGATCAACACCGTCGTGTGCACACCATCGATGAATCCAACTAGCTCATGAACTCCGCCATGGCACAACCACGCAGGGAGGCCATGGCGGCTAGGGGCGGCCTAAGCCTTCTCCTAGACAACTTCGAAGACTTGTGGTGGCCGTCGTCTCCCTCCGGTCTTGGCCCTAGGTTTTCGTCAGGTTCTGGGTGGATGGATGCCGCGAGTTGAATAAGGTGCGAGCTATTTATGAGACGAGAAAGCCACCGGTCGAAGGGGAGGCCGAACCGCCTCGAAAACGGGCTAGACCGGCCGGCTCATGGGCCTAGGCCAGCCGGCCTACCCTCTTTCGGGCCCGCCTCGGTCTCATCTTTCCCGTGTAGACTCCTCACATCTTCTAGAGTTTATGTCCTTCACGATTGCACCCCTTTGGACGTCGTTATCTTGGAGATATCTTCAAGGAAAGGATAGAATAGGAAATCCTTCCTTAAATCTTCATTTGCTTTGCTTAATCCCGAAGTATCTTGATCTCATCTTCGTGGGCTTGGTCCTTTGGGCTCTCTTGGAGGATGGATGTGCATGAATGGGCTTCGAATCAACATAGGCTTTGGTCTTTCCTTTGGGCTTTGGCCTTCGTCTTTCTCCGTATTAGCGCTCGATCACGGGCCTCATCATTTCATGCTCCAAAATAAGCCAAAAACCTGCAAAAATGAAGTTCCTCCAAAATATATGTGCAAATGTGAAAATGACCAATAATTAGGTCGGGGTTAGGACGGTTAGTGATTTTGATATTAAATCCATGCTATTATCAAGGATAAACAAGGGATAAAATGGGTACATAAGGAGCGCCAACACTCCTTCATCGACCACATCCACAAGAGCTTGAGCTGCTGCAACCAGTCGAGTATGGTGTTCTGGAGAACCTGATGGAAAGGTTTTTCAGTAATTATTATTGACCAAGAAAGATCAAGAGAAAAGATCGAGTACTTACAAGTTTGGGCAGCCTGCACTTGTTGTTGAAGCTTGGAATTTTCTTCCTGCAGCCTTGATTTTTCTTCTTCAAGATTTTTTATCTGGAGCTTCATATTACAAATCTCCAGATGATGCTGTTGATTTGATTCATAGAGCTTATTACGAGCCGCCAGGGACTCACCCAGAGGTTTGGCAATCATGGCTCTCCGATCCTCCAAGACCTTTCTGTTGTCCACAGTCTTATACAGAGCATGAGACTTTAAGAAAGATCGATTGGCTACATCATGAGACATACAAGGCGAATCTGGTCAGATATCAACAACTACTCGACAAAGACAAATAGTGGCAGAAGACTCACCTTGGTGAATTTAAAGCTCCACTGCATACAATCTGCAAGTTTCTTCATGTTGTCTAAAGACAACACGGATCATCAAACAGTTCCTTTCCCAGCTCTTCTTGGGCTGACTGAGGCATAGACTGGAATGGTACCAGTCGAACGGAAGGACCTTTTTCTGCTCCACTACTCCCAGATCCACCAGTTTTGGAAGCTCCCTCAGCAACCTCAGAAGTATTAGATGTTTCAGGGCTTGGCTCGCTTGGTTTCTCAGCTGTGTCTACACTCGGGCAACTAGCAGTTGGGTTCTCGATCAACCCGATTACAGGAGAATCGGGGGCTGATCGACTAGCTTCTTCCAAACCACTCGACATCGAGTTGCGGAAGTCCTGGACTTGATCTTTTTTATGCGACGAAAGATATTGGACCCTAGCCAAGCAAAGATTCTGAATAAGAAAGCTGAGGCAAACGAGATACAATCAACAAAAGGTTATATACTTACTGGCCGGCATCGAGACGAGGAACATTCATCTGCAACATTTGTAGAAGTCGGAGGCATACAATACCAGGATTTATAATTCTTCTGCAGAAAGAAGCCAAAACTTAGACAGAAGATCGAAAATGGTTAACCACAAGTACTCAATATGGTATCCAAAGCACGTACCCAGGCATTCTCGGGAGGATTTTGTGCCGAGAAGAGTGTTGGAAGCGTCAAAGACTTATCGAAGATATCGAGTACTTTGCAGCATCTCTTTATCACTTCAGACTGAGCCAATGGTTCCGAGGACATCCTAGTGGGATCCTGCGTACCTTCATATCTAAAGGCAGGATGTTTTCGCAGCTGGAGAGGTTGCGTCCGGCGACTGATAAATGAGAAGACCACATGATCTCCAGTGACTCCTTTTTTCTTAATAATGGCAATCGCACGAAGAATGGCTTCAACTTGCTTGCCACCAGGTCCTCTACTAGACCATCTCTCCTGGACTTGAGGGGCACCAACAGTCCTTTCTGGAAGTGGGGATTCAAAGTTCCCAACATGGAACCAGAATTTCTTCCATTCGGCTCCTTGATCCGCAGGATCATAAGTCAAGTACTCGCCTCAGTTCTCAGGGCGGAGTACTAATTCACATCCCCCGACGACGTCGGGATTGGCAGCATTAGGGATTGGAACAAGGAAGAAGAAATGTTGGAAAAGATGGAAATGGGTGAGAAGTCCAAGGAATGCCTCACAGAAATGAGTGAAAATTGAAAGATGCAAGATGGATTGGGGAGTGAGATGGTGTAACTGAACTCCCCAAAACTGAAGAAGTCTATAGAAAAATTCTGACACAGGAAGAGTGAGACCACGTTCTACAAAATCACGAAACATAACAGTCTCAAGAGTACCTTCCATAGGGTAATCTTCTTCCTCACCAGTGCGCCACTGGCTTACGCCCTGTTCTTGGAGGAGACCCATATTCTCCAACTCTCGGACCAGTGGTTCAGACAACTTGCTTTTATGCCAACCTGTGGACATATTGGCGACAGTTCCATCCTCAACTTTGGATTTGTTCTTCCTGGGAGCCATCTCAAAGTCATGAGTTTTGGCTCGGGGGCTACGAGAGGGGATTTTGGATTTTGACTGAGAAGAGGCAAATGTGAAATCTGAATTTGACGGCGGCCAGCAGTTCAAGGGGCAAAACCTTTGGAAGTTTTCAACCGGCTTTATATGGTCTTCAGGGGTAATTTTGTGAATATTTGGGATGCCAACGGATTCTTTGCTTCTCAGGGAAGTTTTCAGTTTTTGCCACGAGTTTACATTGATTCTTAAATTTAAATGGAGGGATTTAAATTCAAGACTCAGGGGCTGCGGGATATAGGCATCAGAGATTTATTTTTCAATTTTTTTTAAAAAAAATAAAGAAGCAAAAAGACTGAAGTGACCCTCAGCTTGATTCTGCGATTCAACCTAAGGCTCGGGGTCTACTCCATATGGAGCGCGAGTACTTCACGCACCATATATGATAAAGATTTCGGAGCTTGAGCACCTTACAGCCTCGAAGCAAGCGGAAGTACTTGAAGAACTACTCGACGTATCTGAAGGAAGGACCAGAAGCAACCAGAAGGATGTTCTGACTACTTGAAGTACACGAAGACGCCCAGCCAAGTACTCGACGCCTGCAGGACTCGGCTACGAAGAGCTCGGGGGCTTGTCAGACCCGGGGCAGCAGGACTGCTTACAGACATAGAATGTTCTAGAGTAAGGGATAGCTCATAGATGTACCTTACCTCTCTTGTAACTACCCAAATAGGTGTAGAACTAGCTGCAGTACAAAGGAAACTACCCGATTGTGTTGTAGTAAGACTCCAACTGTATTCGGCTAGGACTTTCCATGTAACTCTGTTCCCCCCGGATATATAAGGGCGGGCAGGGACCCCCTCCAAACAATCATCAACACCTAAGACAATACAAACCACACATGACGTAGGGTATTACGCAAACTCGCGGCCCGAACCTGTCTAAATATTTGTGTTCCTTGTACCATCGAGTTCTAGAGCAGTCGATCCCTACCTACAAACCCTACTGCTAAGGGTATTCCTGAGCAGACTTGGCGGTAAACACCGACATGTACCATTGTGCTTTCTGTAAGTTTGTTTCCAGACCTGAGGCTTCACAAAATTGCTGCAGGATGTCCAAAATGGCCCTGATATCATTGGCTGAGAGCTGAAGAAAAATGACTACATTATCAGCGTATAGGCCTTGTTTCGATCACTTTGCATTTTATTTTTTTGGATTTTTGGAAGAGAATATTCGACATTTGAGTATTAAATGTAGACTAATCACAAAACTAATTACAGATCTCATATGTAAACTACGAGACGAATCTAATGAACCTAATTAATTCATCATTAGAGCATATTTACGAGACGAATCTAATGAACCTAATTAATCCATCATTAGAGCAATTTAGTGTCTAATCACGTCCTAATTAGGCTCATTAGATTCGTCTCGCGATTTATAGTCCATTTGTGTAATGCGGTTTATTTTTCGACTACATTTAGTACACCATGCAAGTGATTTATAAAAAATTGCATTTTGGCTTTATGGATCTAAACAGGGCCATAGTGAAATACGATGCTGCAAGTTTCTTCTAGATAGTGGTTGCAGGAGACCCTCTTCTTAGGCTTTTTTTTATTAGAGAGCACAAAACATTCATGACAAGGATAAATAGTATTGGGGATAGTGGGTCCCCTTGCCTGAGACTATGTCTATGCACAATTCTTTCACACAAGTAAGAAAGGCCAGCGGCATATCTAGCCGCTGGGCAATGTGCCTTGCTGACAAGCAGAAAGTGCCATTGTGAGGGAACGGCATCCACTTATGCAACCAGTGGATTTGCATAGGGCTATGGGCTTTAGCTAGTCCCGAATTCGAGCTCCAAGGCACCCGGGAATGATATGAGAACAAGTCCAATAGCTCATCGCCGGCCTAGTTGTCCCGAGCTGGTTCCATTAGCTGCAAGTGAGGATGGCGCGGGCGGATGAGGTCGGGGTGTGGAGAAAGCCGGGGGCCGCTGCGGGCAAGGACGGTGCAGAGGAGATAGGGGTACAAGGATACGGCAAGGAGAGGGCTGGAGTGGATGTGTGAGTGACTCCAATGAGTGGCAGCATGAGCTCACGATTGAAGGATTGAAGGGTTGGTGGCGTGTGGGCAGATAAGGAGGGGAGGCGTGCAACCTCGCCGAGGATGGAGGCGGGTGGGCAGAGGATGGAGCTAATGCTAAGCTGACAAATCATGGTGTTGGCATGCAAGCGGAAGGGGAGGCGGCAGTGCGCGGGCGAAAGGGGTGGGGGATGAGCGGGCGGACAGAGCACCATGCTGGTGGATGGGTTGGGGACAGCGGCATCTGGACGGGTGGGAATGGCGCGTGCGGCGGGAAAGAGCGATGCCCAATTGCCCAAACGGGCGAGAAAGATCTGCGCGCATGCGGTAGGATGGGGAGGAGTGGATGACGTGGAGTGGAAAGTGATGGGTAGTTTGGTTATTTTACAGACATAACAAATGGTTGCACTAAAGTTTAACTTTAGTGCAACTATTTGTTTGGATCACTTAATGTAGTCTAAAGTTTAGTCGTAAATCAAAATAGGATCTTAGCCATTCTTTATTCAAATTTTGCTATCTCGGTTGGCGTTGACCTTGTCGAGGGCATGCTATAGTGGCCTTGTGCTCTTCAAGCGCATTTGTAGCTTCAGCTCTTTGATCGGGCTCCAAAGGCCTTCGAATTTGGAACCCGCTGTGCTAAAATGAAAATCATGGCAATCGAACACAGTCTAAGTCTCAACCACGTTTGTTCCTGATAATCTAGAGATTGCATAAATGTCGAAGGCTAATAATAATCCTCGACGGATCTATATATCTATGATGCTGTTGGTTGCTACAGTGCTAGTTCTTTTGCTCATGCCACTAGCATATACTATGTTCCGATTGGCTGCGGCTAGCGTTTTAGTCAGACTAGTATGTAATTAGTGTGGTTTTATAACATCACAAAGGTAAATGTAGGATTACAAGCCCAAACACCAACCATATGACTATAGAAAAACTTCCTAGGTAATTCTTCCATCCTAAATTATTAGTCGTTTCGATTTTATTGGATTCCTATTTTTTACTATGCTCTACATATATTATGTCTAGGTGCAGATCAAATTTTATAAATCTAAAAAATCAAAATAACTAATATATAATTTGAAAATGAGGGAGTAGTATCTAATATTAGCTTATTTGTATATCAAAACTGGCGAGTAGAAATCAATTCCTGATATCTCTATTATGGCTTTATTTCGGCGCTATCCGAATCCAAACTATATCCAATACATTACTCTCTTTATTTTTTTCCCTATATATCTGGATCGTCTGGATGCGGCTTCTTACATCCCTATCACATCTGACTAAATAGTTTTGTCTCGGCAGGACGACGAAGGGATGGGAGCAAAGAGAGGATGAGCAGGCAAAATAGAGAGACTGATGGCAAGTTTATGCTTCTCCAAGTGTTGGAAGAGGTACTTTTAAATATATTTAATTATAAAATTAAATTTTATATGACACGCTGAGTTACTTTTTGCGCTTAGTGTCAGGGGCAGCTTTCTTATCTCCAAGTTTTCAGACTTATCCACCCGAGCTGTTAGGAGCATCTGCAGTATCTTTCTAAATTTCACTCTCTAAATTATCATTTGGAGAGTTATGTACATAAAAATCACTCTCTATACATCTTCACTCTCCAATAATTTTTCTATATCTTGTTTACACTCTAGAGAGCTATTTTCGCTATTTATCTTTGACTAGCGAGAAATCCGGAATAAATGATGTCTATATTTGGATAACCACTTAGAGGAGCTCTTGGAGGCTATTTTTCCATCAAAATCTATATTCCTAATAATTAGGATGAATATAGAGAGTCTCTTGGAGTTGCTCTTATACCTGCATAGCTAATTCAGGTTTCATTTACGGTCGTTTTTTGTATTTCACCTTTTGATTTTAGATACATTTGGATCCAAATGCTAATAGGTGTAAATGATAAACTTTAGCAATAGCTCATCCAAACAGAATGTATGGGTAAACTTTAGTAATAATTTAAACTTTAGCAAATATATGAGTACTAAGAATTGCTATTGTTTAGCAATGAACTTTAGTTCATTCAAGCAGGCTAATAGAGGAAGATGACTTGGGCCATGTCCTAAGAAAGAGATGCTACCATTGAGCATCATAATGACGCAATCAGGAGGATTGACTAAAATTTTTTTAGGCCCCATTTGGATCCTTAGAAATTGAATTCCATTCTAGATAATGTAGTTATATGTGGCATATATTTATATATTATTGTTGGTCACATGGGAGAGATATTTATGTATTTCTATAGGGAGCGAGTCTAAGAGTGTGCAATAAGTTGCACATTAGAAACATAGCATGAGGATCTATAGAATCAATTTGGCAAAATAACCAAATAATCCTTGAAATATGGCGTTCGGCTCAATGTGGTCCCTGAATTATGAAAATATCCAATTCAGTCTTTGAATTATCACAACCGGTCCAACTTGATCCTTGAATCCGACATGGCACACAATGCTTGGGGTGGCGACCTAACAGGTGAGGGAGCGATCTGGCTCAATGCGGGCTGGGTAGCGTCAACAAGCTGGCTGGCAGCAGCGTGGATAGTGGCGGACGCTGAGTTCAAAGTTAGGGGGTCTTGGTTCTTCCTCCTCCATATCTCCACTCATTTCTTCTCTTTTTTTCTTCATATTTTTCTCTTTTCCTCTCATCTTTCTCCTTTGATTTTAGTGAAGCTTTTTTTAAGAGGGGGTGGGGGTGGGGCTAGATCTGGTCACGGGCCACCCGACCCGATAAATCCGATCCAACCCACCCACAAAACCCGACCCGATCCAACCAGACCAAGTGATGGGTCGGGTACGGCCGAAATATTTGACATGAAACTAAAAAAGTCTAATCTAACTTGGAAATTACACACAAAAATATGGACCAACCCGAACCTCATCCGACCATGTCATGGGTCGGGCACGGGCCAACATTTTTGACCCGAAAGCCAAAGTGACCAGACTCAACCCAACGGATGATCAGGTCTAAGTGGGGCTAGATAAATTCGTCTCTGGGCGTGGAGGGTGGTCGCGGGCGGTGACCTAGCTTGGGCAGCGTAGGGATGCTATTAGCGAGCTTCCGAAGGACGGAACTAGAAGATGCTTGTGTTAACCTGCTCTATAGATGGAGGGTAAAAATGATATTTCATACTCCAAGCTGACTGGACAATGACTGGAGGAGTCTACGTGGCGTGGCACGTTGGATTCAACAACAAAGTTGGATAGAATTGTTCAGGGACTGGACTAGATATTTTATAGTTCACGAGCATCAGAATTCAGGAATGATTTTGATTATTTTGCCAATCAATTTCCATCTCCCACCTCCATAAATTTAAGATAAGTATATGTAAGCTTTTGAAAATTATGGAATATCACATTCAAGACAAATAGCCTACTCCATTAAGTAGATTCCAATTTCCTCAAAATAGAAGGATACAAACGGGGCCTTAAGAGGAAAAGAATATACTGCTGATTATGGGTTGTGGCTAATGTCCTCAAGTAACGAACAAACAAAGCTCGTGCGCCGGACGGATAAGCTCCCTCCCCAAGCGAGACAAGCAAACACCTTTTTGTCCTTTCGCAGCCTGCCATCGATCAATCAATTCGTTAACCGGTGGCTCGTTTGCGCCGCCCCGTGCGCAGGGTTCCAGCCTCAGGCCCGCCACCGGCCCCTCCCGCTCCCGAACGCGAAGGCCGGCGCCGCTGGGCCGACGGCATCCGCCGCGCGCTGGGTACCATGGCACGGGCCACCGCCCTGCGGGGCCTGGTCGGCATTGCGGCGGCGGGCGGGCGCCGCGTGCGCTCCTGCGGCCAGCGGCGGGACGCCGGCTGGCGTGGGTTCCGTGCGGGGACCTCCGGGGCCACAGCGGCGGCGGGCCCCCGCGGCTCCTCGCCTTTCCGTTCCTCGGCGGCGCGGCAGGCGGGGTCGCTGCGCGGCGCGGCGGCTGCGGCGGGGCGCAAGGGCTGGGTCTCCGGCGAATTCGAGAGGTGGGCAATGCAGGCGCAATGATCGCGCCAATTGATGGGTTAATATGCCGTCTATCTTTGTTCCTAAATTCGAATCAATCAGTGTTATGTTATCCATCCATGTGTGCTCGTGTGGTGTCGGTGCATCAGGGGATAAACGTTTACTTGATAGATAAGTGTTGTGGACTTGTGGTGCGTGCCTAAATTGCCTATGTTCGTGATGTTACAGGGATATATTATTAATTCAAATTGATTAGCTTGACGCGTAGAATATTACATGGCAGGTCCATGGTCCTTTCCATCAAATAGTCATCTTACAAACACATTTTTCATAGTGGAAGCTTGAGAGCTCACTGCAATGCTGTTGCAGTTGTGCAACTAAATATTTTACAGATATCTCTTTTTGTTATGCTATTGGCCTTCAATATATAATTTTAGCTTGCTGGCTTCAAGTAGTTACATTGTTCTCGCAATACCAACTTTTTGTGCTCAACGGCTCACATTTCTCCAAAATCTACTAAAGATTCATACATTATTTGATCAACATAAGGTCAATAACTTTGTTGGCAGTGAGGATGGTAAGGTCACCTGTGGATATTCAAGCTACATAGGGCGGAGACCTACTATGGAGGACTGCTATGCCGTTAAATTAACTAAAGTTGATGGGCAGCCAGTTAGCCTGTTTGGCGTATTTGATGGTACCATTTTCACTCATGCCTTCATTACTTCGCAACTCCTTGCACATCATATTTAGTTGATGTCTTAGTCCACTAGGTCATGGAGGAAACCTTGCTGCTGAATATCTGAAGGATAATCTTTTCAAAAACCTTATGAAGCAACCTGACTTCCTGACAGACACAAAGCTTGCAATAAGTAATGTCTTTTACCTTCTGTAGTGTCTTTCATCTGTTATCCTTTCTAATGCTGCAACTCTGATGTTCTTTTTGTTTTTGGTTACTTTTCACAGGCAGAACATTCCTTGAAACTGATGGGGATATCTTAGAAACAATATCTAGTTCATTTAGAGATGATGGTTCAACAGCTTTGGCTGCGGTTCTGATTGGCAATCGTCTATATGTAGCAAATGTTGGTGATTCACGTGCTGTTGCTTCAAGAGCTGGCAAAGGTAAAGTGGCGGCAAGAAAGAAAAGACCAAAACGTACAGCATCCACTTTTCTCATATTTGAAAATTAATATCCATTTTGTCATTATTCTCTCTCTGCTTTTTGAATTGGATGTTTTAAACTAATTAGCTTGTCCCAAGTGTCATATTTTTTAAAACGGAGGAAATATTTGTTTTACCAATTTTTGTATATTATACCTGAGCATGATCAATTGAACTGGTACTCTGCTGAGCTTCAGTCACCAAGGGGAGTTGCTCTTATTTCTATTCACATGATTAATGAGCTGGAATAAAATTTTATCAACGCAACACTGCTTCATTATGTTGCTATTTTCCATTGATAAGCTTCCAATGACTTTAGAATCTGTCAATGTTAATTATTCTTGATGGGACAACACACTGCTGAAGATACACGCTAACACACTAGTTTCACGCAGAAACACACTAGTTGCCGCAAGCTACTTGGAACTGATCAACTTGATCAGCTCCTCCTTAAGTACCTAAAGTTGCCTCCGGTCAGCCTGTAAGCATCCGGCTATGGCAACTCCTACTATACAGCCCAGTCAGTCCTATACAACAACCTGCCAGCAGCCACACACACTCCTCTTGTGAAGAGAACAACCAGACCACTCTCCTTTGGTGCTGCTCGAACTCTTGAGGGAGCTAGGCCCTCTCCTCTCTATTTATAGCACTAGATGCACACTACTACACAGCCATAGTGGCTTACATGCCAAGGCAAAGACTTGACTTGACTCAACTTGGTCCCTAAGGCAAAGACTTGGATCCTAAGGTAAAGACTAGACTTGACTAGACTTGGACCCTAAGTAACTTACATGTACCTACTGCACTACTAGTCAAGATTATTGCTAACAATTCTTTGGTTTATTTATGTGTGAAGAGTATGTTAAACTTGGCATTATTTCTGTGCTCTATAGCTGTCCCACTGTCAAAAGATCACAAACCAAACAGGAAAGATGAACGAAAGCGAGTTGAGGATGCTGGGGGTGTTGTTATATGGGATGGTAAGCCTTTTTAATCCTCAGAACACTCTTATTGTATTTAGCCTGCTTACTTGGATAAAAACAATATATTTAGACTGAACCTCAAGCCCTCCAGTTTTAAGTAAGTCTGATATATGATACGTTAGGACATTATGTTACTTTAATGGCTCATCATTTGCCTGTGTCTATACATGTTTTTCCTGTTTTTCAAGTACTCAAATCGTTGAAGGTTCTTTATAAGTATTGAGTGGTTGCTGTAATTCTTCATTTGACATTAGCACTTCCGCAGATACATGGAGGGTTGGTGGCATTCTGGCAATGTCCCGTGCATTTGGCAATCGTATGTTGAAGGAATATGTGATAGCCGAACCTGACATTCAGGTATCCATTTGAAGTCTAATTAAAACTTTCAGTAGTTTGGCAGTCCATTGATACCTAGGCAAGGGTTGTTGTGTTGGTCTCTTAGAACTGGATCCACTAACAGGATAAATCAAGCTACTTAACAAGCTAAAAAACATCTTACACTAGTTCATCCTTGATTCTTTGATTTACAGATGTACCTTTGTATCAATGTATCATTATGTTGTCTGTAACATGAGTCAGTATTAATGTTGTTGCAATAACCATAAAAATTGAGTATTACTGAAATATGATGAGAAGCCCCTTGAGAAGAAGTTTGTTTAAAGATTTCATTTTTTCGGATCTTTTAGTGGATCTGCGTGGTATGTGGGAAAGAGTAAAGGACTCTATTCATGGAAGGGAACCTTTTTCCTTTACTGGTTTTCCGTGGCAAGGGAAAGGTTGGAGCATGCTAGCATGGTTTCTCATGATGAAATTTGTCACACGGGACTACTTGGCAAGTGCTTGGTATTTCTGGAGAGATAGGCATCTGAGTCATAAAACATCTAGACATTGAAGATACTCTGGAACTAGAATAACTAAGAAGACTGTCATGGTTTCTGCCTATCATGCTACAATGAGGTGTGGATCGTAGATTTCTTTCATTTTAGGTCTGTATCTTTTAAAAGGGCATAAATATTAAGCTGTCAGTAGGACCTCACTGAAGTCTCGAAGTGATATTCTGGAGTTTTTGTTCTCAAGTATTTGAAGCTCATGATTAGTCCATTTGAAATTTTCTTGATGTTCTCGACTTGCATAGGAAAGTCTTCTGAAAAGTTCTTTTTAGCAATTTGATTCCTTATGTCAGATAAGTCCGATGGAAAATTAACCTTTGGTAACATCTATGAAATGCAGGAAGAGGAGGTCAACATTGATTTGGAATATCTAATTCTTGCTACTGATGGTCTTTGGGATGTTGTGCGAAATGAGGTATCTCCTTGAATTCCAGCTTCTAACAACCAGCTATGGCAACCTGTTGGTTCTGTAGTTGAAGTAACCATACCACCAAGCTACTGGTATAATTTTGGAGGGTTGCTCTGTTCTCAGTGAACTTGATCAATCTCTTCATGCAAGGCCCCCCTAACAGTTATTAACATGCATCCAGTGTATCCTGTCTCAAATGGTCACACACAAGAAGAATGTTCACAGATTGAACACAGTGAACAAGGGCTTTTTTCATATCAGCGTAGGGTGATACTTTCTCCATTGCTAATCAGGGTTTATATCGTTTGTCAACAAGGATGCTGTTGCTCTTCTGAAAGCTGAAGATGGACCTCAGGCTGCGGCTGTGAAGCTGACAGAAATTGCCTACTCCAGGCACAGCACAGACAACATCACATGTGTCGTTGTGCAATTTCACCATAACAAGTAGTCGGTTTGGACAGTTTTTCGTCTGATGGTAGTACAATTTTGTATGCGTTAGCCCCAAAAAATCCATAAAACATAGTTGCTTTTGCCTAATATATGCGGTTGCTGCAAGACATTAGCAACCCTGAAAGAGATTCGCTGGATTCATTCTTTTGTTCTGTAGGAAAGATAACATCCAAACAATGAGCATGAGCTCGAATGAAATTTCTTCAGTTACTTTTTATACCAGCTTCACAGAAGCATTCTGCACTTCGTATGTTGTTTGCTTTGTGGTGGTTCTTGGGTGGGAAACGCTGCACTTCATATGTTGTTTGCTTTGTGGTGGTTCTTGGATGCGAAGCTGAAATGGTTCCGGTTTCCATGTAAACAGCTGTTTCTGTCCTTCTTGGTGTTCCCTGTTCCGCGCTTCCGGCGCTGGATTGCAAATTGCAATAATACAATGCCATATAGTAAAAACCTGAATTTTCAATTTGTGAGTTTTCAGTCAAAACATATAGTGTTCTCAGTTTTTGGAGGGATTGTTTGCATCCCGGCGTCTTATGGAGAAATTGGTGTAACAGAATTGGCTAGCGGAATTGTATGGATGTTATGTGGCTGAATGTAGGAAAATTTATCGAATTTGACAAATGAGATCTGCGTCTTATTCTTTTGGGACGTCAAAGTTTTTCGGCAATGTGATTTCAGATGATGAACACCAAATTCAGTTGAGCAATGAGCAGAGATCCAAGGGAGTCTGACAGATCTCAACCTTTAATCAACCATGATCGAACGGTTCACGAGAGCTCTTGCGCAAGTGACATCTCCTGGGAGAGCCTGGACCTAAAACCCCTGATCGGCATCCCAATTCCGGTTTTCTCACCTAAACCCTAACGCGCCGCCTCCGCCCGCCGCCATGCGGCGCCACCACCACCTCCTCGCCCTCCTCCGCCGCGCCGCCGCTTCCGCCTCCACCGCATGCCAGCGCGCGGACCCCCTCCTCCACCTCAACCACGCCCCACCCCGAAATGGCGCCGCCGGGCTCTTCTCCCCGCGCCTCTTCTCCTCCCGCGGCCGCTCCGTGGCCGGCGCCGCTAAGAGCCTGGTGGAGGACGAGGCGGACCTCAGCGACTGGATTAGCGACCTCAAGACCGATTCGTGCCACCTCGGGCTCAGCAGCGGCGACGAAGGCGACGCTCCATCCACCCGCAGGTCCCCCGCCGGCGCCTCCAGGGGCGGGCGGGGTGGGCGGGACTCGAGGGGTTCGTTCTCGAGGTCGAGGTTTGGCGGCGGTGAGTTCGGTGGCGATAGGCGCGGCGGCTTCGAGCGGAGGGGGAGGGTAATGAGTAGTGACCTGGATGATGATGAGGATGATTCCGGGTTTGGTTCCTCAAGGGGAAGGCGGGGGCGGGGTGGGAGGTCGTCCGGGCTTGCGATGAGAGGAGGGAGGGGAAATGGGTTTGATGACGAGGCTGGGTTTAGGTCTCCTAGGGGGCAACGAGGTCGTGGTGGGAGAGGGTCAGGTGTGGTGCGGAGGGGCGGGAGGTACAGTGATTTGGATGATGGTGATGATGCTGCTGGATTTGGGCCTTCCAAGGGAAGACATGGTCGTGGTGGAAGGATGTCTGGTTTCTCGCAGAGAAGAGGAAGAGGCAGTGATGACAGTGAGGAGGATGATGATGATGATGATGCCATTGGGTTTGGGCGTTCCGACAGAATGCAGCATCGAGGTGGCAGGAAAGGGGGAAGGGCAGAGAGTGTTGGACCACATCAAGGCCGGAACAGGAGTGATTTGGGTGTGTCGCGGAGGGGAGGGAGGTATAGTGATTTGGATGATAATGACTATGATCATGACATTGGATTTGGATCCTCGAGAGGAAGACATGGTCGTGGTGGAAGGATGTCTGGTATGTCGCAGAGAAGAGGGAGGGAAAGTGATTTGGATGACGACAATGACGATGATGATGTGGTTGGCTTTGGTGATTCTGGTGCTAGGGAAGTGAAAAAGTTTGATTTTGGCTTGTCAGAGGATGATGATGAGGTGGGGGAAGTTGATGAGGATGATGACCCATCAGGTTTAGAAGATGATCTTATTGATGATGAGGGCAGTAAGGAGTCTGGATCTTTTAAATTAGACAAAGAAGAGGCAGTCAAACATAAGAGTATAGCGGGCACAAGTACTAGAGGCGGTGATTCTTATCTGAGCCAGAAAAGGTAGCTCTTACAACTATGAAATAATGCTGAATAGTATTTATTCCTTTAAGCTGAGCTGTTTCTGTTAATTGCTAGTATGCCTCTCTTTGGTACATAGGTAGATTGGTTCTCTTTTTCTTGATGTAAATTATGCTTACATTATTGATAGATGACCATCTTGGCAATATGACAAAAATGGTGGTTCGTATTTTCTAATTGCCAAGTGCATATCATGTTTACTTTCACCATCTGTAATCTATGGTACAATGAACCTGTATGATGTTTGACTGCATCACTTCCATGTCAACAACAGCTACTATATTGTTAAAAGCTTCTGCATCTACTTCCAACTTGGCTGCAACACGTCCTACCATTCATGTTGTTTGGTGGGTTTCTTTCTTAGTGTAACAGGTTCAGTGGTCCACTGAATGTAGCAGCATTATTAGAAACTAAGTATTTTGCTGTCCTCAAAACGTGGAGAAACTATGCGTGGGCTTGAGGATCATTCTACAAGAGTACTATGAATGAGTTTTTTACTATAAACTGAGCCATGGTCGACTGCATCTAGCTGCACTCACAGCATTGGTATTTGAAATACACAAACAATGCACATTTTGAATCCAGAGCAAGTGTCATTGGTAGTCTATTTAGCATCTGCTTGCTATAGGGATTAGGGAATAGAGTATTAAAGATGGAGCTATGGAGGAATGATATCGGAATGGATTGCATTGTTTATATCCTCTGAGATTGTAGGTCAAGGTTCTTAATGATATTGATCTTGGTATTTTAAGTTATTCCTATGAACCCTCATGTTGGTTTCTTTGAACTTCGAAGAACAGTTTTGTGATGAGTTGTCTTTGTCGCAAAATTTGGAGGGCACAACAAATTGATAATATTTTCTGATGCATAGGGTAGCCTAGGCAATGAGATGCTCTCTGGGGCAAGGCATCCCTGATGCCTAGCCAAAAGTGGAGGGGGAGGGCTGGAGAGAGGAACCCAGCGGGTAGCACGGTTCTCTTTCCTTCTACCACATCCTTGTCAGCTCTAGTGCCGTGGCTGGTGCAACTCCCAGATTGTTTCCAGTGCAATTGCTGGCGTAGATCTGGCCTTGCTTAACTGCGGCATTGGTGGTCTGGAAGGAGTGTCGGTGGGGCTCTGTTTGAGTTGGGGGAAGAGTCTGATTCATGGGCTGATGGTGTGCTCATCGTTGCTCCTGCAGGGTGGTGTCATTCAGGACGGGAGTGGCAGCGCAGAAGGGTGAATCGGTTGTGTGAGGTGGGATGGGAGGGGTTCTTTATGTGCTGTTGGCTTGGGTTGGGCTCATCTAGTGTTGCGGTTATGGCCCATTGATAGGCTTGTTTTTCCTTTTCTTCTCTAATTTTTCTGTTTGTCGCCAAGGCTCGCCTTAACCCTTTAAGAACATTGATTGATTGATGTTGCTACTGCTACTTTATTTGAGCCAAGCATTTTTACAAATCTTTGTCAAATTTCTCTGAAGCCTGTAATTTGTAGTAGATGGCAATGATGTTGCTTACTGAATCTGTACTAGTTCTGCACTGTGGTTTGGTTAAGTTATATTGGCATATTATATTCCTATGGGCTATGATTATCAATGAGTGTAGATTAATTGCTTTTCTCCTGAATAGTTCATACATGTACTGCAAAAGGTTTACTTATAAGCCTCTATGCTGATGGATATTCTTCCATTTCCTGACAGGTTTGATGAATGCCCACTATCTCCCTTGACACTAAGAGGTGTTAAGGCTGCTGGATATGACAGAATGACTGCTGTCCAGGAGGCTACTCTTCCCATCATACTTCAAGGTTCATTTCAGTATTCTTTAATGTATGTTTGACATTTGTGAATTTACTTTATGATATTAATCTTGTTCAGCAAATATATTAAATTTACACAAAGGGACATTGTTGCCCGCACATTTCTAATTTGTAATTTCTCGCCTTCTTGAGTTTCAGATCTATTTACCTACCTTTTCCATTTCTCTAGAATTCCTGCTTTAAATTGCATAAGCTATCCATGTAGCTTACATATTTTTTTTAGCACCTGTTAGTCTTCCTCAATTAGCTTGGGACTAAAATGTTCTGTTGTTTTATTGTTAGTAAGGTGAGATCCCTTGGTGTATGCTTTTTGCTGATGATGTGGTGCTAGTTGACGAGAGTAGGGCAGTGGTTAATAGGAAGTTAGAGCTGTGGAGACGCACGTTAGAGTCGAAAGAGTTCAGACTTAGTAGGACCAAGACCGAGTACATGATGTGCGATTTCAGCGCGACTAGGCATGAGGGGGGAGACGCTAGTCTAGATGGGCAAGTGGTGGTCCAGAAGGATACTTTTCGGTATTTAGGATCGGTGCTACAAAAGGATGGCGACATTGATGAAGATGTTAGACATAGAATTTCCGCTGGCTGGTTGAACTAGCGGCAAGCTTCTGGCATCCTTTGTGACAAGAGGGTGCCACAAAAGCTAAAAGGCAAATTCTATAGGACAACAATTCGTCCGGTGATGTTATACGGTGCTGAATGTTGGCCTACAAAAAGGCGACATGTCCAGCAAC
This sequence comes from Panicum virgatum, assembly GCF_016808335.1. NCBI lineage: Eukaryota > Viridiplantae > Streptophyta > Magnoliopsida > Poales > Poaceae > Panicum > Panicum virgatum. Next base: position 19,799,457 of record NC_053148.1, on the reverse strand, counting down.
TGAGTGTAGCAGAGATGCGGATGTTGCGGTGGTTTTGCGGGCACACAAGGAGGGATAGAGTCCGGAACGAAGTTATTCGGGATAGGGTCGGGGTGGCACCAATTGAGGAGAAACTTATCCAGCATCGGCTAAGATGGTTTGGACATGTCCAACGAAGGCCTCCTAAGGCGCCGGTGCGTAATGGGGTTCTTGAGCGGGTCGATAATGTAAAGAGGGGTAGAGGTAGACCTAAACTGACATGGGATGAGTCGGTTAAGAGAGACCTTAAGGATTGGAATATCTCTAAAGAGATAGCTTTGGATAGGAGCGCTTGGAGACTAGCTATCAATGTGCCTGAACTTTGAACTTATTTCTTTCGGGTTTCATCTCTAGCCTACCCCAACTTGCTTGGGAAAAAGGCTATGTTGTTGTTGTTGTTGTTGTTGTTTTATTGTTAGTGAATCATCCATGTAGTTTATACATTTCAACTTTGAAGTTCTTTGAACCCGTTTGGAAAAGCCATTCTCACAGTTGATGTGAGCATGTTTGGACCCTGCTAAGTGCTAACTGTGTCGACAGTTACGTTATTATGCCTTCAACTCATAAGCTTGTATAGAGTATGGAATCCTAGCATTACTCTGAGCTCCCTGGCTTGACGGAGGTTTACAAGAACATGGAATAGATGCTGAAGTTCTCTTTGTCTATCTATCTGTATGTCCGCCTACGAGGGTCACATATGCAAAGATTTGTTGTTAAGAAAAAAATTGAATGGCCTATTTTTCCCAAGTGTAAGCCACCAAGGCCTCAAAATTTTGTTACCGTGGCACAATTTCTATGCATCATAATTATTCGGAGATAAAAATATGGAGAGAGGAAACAAGTTTGAGAAATTCTAGTTATCTGTGTCCAATGGTTCAAGAAAACAAATATTAACATTGAATGTATGTAGTTTTTAAGTAGTATATCATTCCGAGAGGAAGGCAATCGGAACTGCACTAATTATGAAATGCATGTGTACAAAAAAATTTATGCAGCACATGATTCTGAAAGCAGTTTATTTCCCACTTAAATTGTATATTTTCTATTCAGTTCTCACACAAACACGTCTTCTCCCTGTAGGGAAGGATGTATTAGCCAAAGCAAGGACTGGAACTGGAAAAACTGTAGCTTTCTTGGTAAGTACCCTGCTGAATAGTGAATATTATGTTTCCTCCCATTGAATTGTAATGTACAACTGTTTTACCTTCAGCTTCCGGCCATTGAAGTTGTCTCAAAATTACCACCTGTCGATCGTGATCAAAAGAGGCCTCCCATCAGCGTTGTTGTAGTGTGCCCTACACGTGAGCTTGCTGATCAGGCTGCTGCAGAAGCTAACAAGCTTCTTAAATTCCATCCATCAATTGGAGTGCAGCTTGTAATAGGTGGCACTAGAATGGCTCTTGAACAGAAGCGCATGCATACTAACCCTTGCCAGGTGATTCAAATTATCTTGTTGAACTGAATAATTCTGCTGTTCTGTGTCATTTGTTCTGATATCTAACCCACAAGCAATGGTGAACTTCTGATTTACAGATTCTAGTAGCTACTCCAGGAAGGCTTAGGGATCATATGGAGAACACACCAGGGTTTGCTACAAGGTTAATGGGAGTCAAAGTTCTAATTCTTGATGAAGCTGATCGCTTGTTAGATATGGGATTCCGATCTGATATTGAGAAAATAGTGGCTGCACTCCCAAAACAACGTCAAACACTCCTATTTTCTGCGACAGTTCCGGATGAGGTATCACTGTAGTATACTTGTAACTCATTACTGCTTGGTCAGTTTCCCATGTATTTCTACTTTCCATGCTAGGTTCGTCAAGTATGTCACATTGCCATGAAAAGGGATCTTGAATTTGTCAACACAGTTCCAGAAGGAAGTGAAGAAACACATTCTCAGGTATTCGACAAACCGAATGTGTATTGATTGCTCCTTAGTTTTTAAATAATGGTGTGATTATGATTACCATATTCAGGTGAAACAAATGCATTTAATTGCACCACTAGACAAACAATTCTCTATCCTATATGGTCTTCTAACTGATCATATCTCCGAAAATGTTGACTACAAGGTAACCGTTAATTGCTACTGTCATCTTTATTGTTTCTTTTAATTCTTTATATGTTCTGTACAATGACTGAGGAAACAAATGCAGGTGATTGTATTCTGTACAACAGCAAAAGTAACAAGCCTTGTTGCTGAGCTTTTGTCTGAGCTGAAGTTGAATGTACGTGAGATCCATTCCAGGAAACCTCAAAGTTACAGAACCAGGATATCAAAAGAATTTAAGGAGTCAAAAGGTCTCATTCTTGTTAGCTCTGATGTATCTGCCCGGGGTGTTGATTATCCCAATGTCACACTAGTTGTGCAGGTAACTAACCTGTTGTACTTTATTTACTTACTGTTGCAAATATAGATATATGCACTTTATGATACAAATCAGAAATTATGAAATTCCTAAATAAATCTGCTTACCTGCCATTGAGAAAATTCTTTCTCCATGCAGCTCACAGCTAGTTAATTGGAACTCTGAACTCATTATTAGCTTGCTTATCATTTTACCTGCACATAGTTTCGAATTGAAGTGTCAATTCTCCACCAATATTGCAGTTGGGGGTGCCAACAGACAGAGAGCAATATATTCATCGACTTGGTAGAACTGGTCGCAAAGGTAATGAGGGGGCAGGAGTCTTATTATTGGCACCATGGGAGGAATATTTCTTGAGAAGTATCAAGGACTTGCCTATTACAGAGGCAACACAACCATTAATTGATCTGGACACTAAGAAAAAGGTACTTAAAAGACTCCAGTTCACATCTTACTGTTGTATCTCTCCATGCATTGACATTGGTTTTTTTTGTTAACATGACCACTTATATACATGTATATGATTTGAAATGTGCATTCTTAATATATTTCGACAGTCAACTAGCAGTTCATTTCTATATCTATGTATTTTCCGAGAACCTTGGACAAGATACTGTCACTATGAATCTATGATGATTCGCTAAAGATCATAACAATTGGGCTAATCGATCAGTACAATTGTAGGGATGCATATGTTTAGTTTCCTGAGATATATGATGTTCAATGCAGTTCAGGTTATAATTTTGTAGTTCACATCAGCTGTGTACTTAAGGAAAAGCTTTGCTTCCTGAATGATATGGATATTTTAGAAATTCGTCGACAAGACCATAACAGCCAACCGATTTAGGGATAGTTAGTATTTTCACCAAATTTATGTTTTGGATCTAACTATAGAGGATTTCTATTTTGGACCACAACAACCTATCCACATATAGGGATAGTTTTTTTTTAGGAAAAGCCATCATGGAGACTTTGACCGTAAAAAATAGTGTTAGTATATTAGGCAACTCCGGATATGGTTAGTTTAGGATTGATTGTAATCCTGGGATAACCTTCCTTATCTCTAGGAGAGGCTACTTGCCCTCCAGTCCATGTACTCTATATATACTGCCCAAGGGGCTCAATGCAATACATCGACCACATTATACGCATCCTACTTTCCTATATGGTGTCAGAGAGTCACGATCCTGTGACCTAACTAGGCTTCCGCTGCCGCTGCCGCTGCCACTGCCACCGCGCCGCCCTCGGGGAGATCGATCTCCGCCGGGGGTAGCGCCCTCATAGGATGCCTGGCGGATCCCTCTGATCCGCCGTGCCTGTCGTCGTCAAGCATAGCAAGGGGACCTACCTCGCCGCTAGGATTTGTCACCAGCGCCGCCGTCTTCGCCTCCCCCACCGAGCGCCCCGCCGGCCACATGCCCCCATCTACTCCAACGCCGTCGCCACCCCTGTCCTGAGCGCGACCTCGTTGCAACTTGTGCTGTCGCCACCCCTGTTCTGCGCGAGTCTGTGGCTGCACCTGCGCGAGTCCGTGGCTGCGAAGGAGAACCGTGGGGGCGCCGCCGCCGCCGCAAGAGGGGGCGCTCGACAGTCGTGCGCCGCCCTTCTCCCGCCGGTCCAGCCGCGCCGCCTACGGCTGCGGATGGACCCCGCGCCGCCTGCAGCCACGAATGGACCCGCCAGGGTGGTGGCTCGGCCCGATGCTGTCTTCATCGTCGCCAGGCTCTGGTGGCGCACCTGCCTGGTACCCATGGTCCTCCTGTTGTTGTTTTTCTTTTCCGATCTAAGATCGGTTTGCGTCGCCCTGCCATTCGTCGCCGCATCGTCGTCGACGCTCCCGAGAACAAGGTTGCTATTGCGTGCCCTCACAGGCTGCAGCATTGACGCTCATGGTCAAGCCATCATCGCTGGTGTCGCCGCCTTTTCAGGCAGTGGCACCATCCGCTGCTGGTCCTCGTCAAGCTGGCACTCGATCTGAAATGCTATCAGGTTATCAAATGAATCCAAAACTAGGATGAATGGCTTGTCCAGTTAAATGATGTGGCAACTGCTGAGTATGAAATTATCAATCACATTTGTAAGCACCCAATCATTTTTCAAAACATTTTGCTGAGCACTATGTTGTCCTATCTGATAACTGCTTAGTATTGAACTATATAAAATAGGTAGAGCTTCGCATGCCATTGTTTCTTTAGGATAATAATCTGGTCGCTGACATATTGCATTATGCTACATTACATGTTTTCTTATTATGTGCAGGTTGATAAGGCTCTTGCACACGTGGAGGTTAAGGACAAGGAATCTGCCTACCAGGCATGGCTTGGTTACTACAATTCAAATAAGTTCATTGGACGTGACAAATACCAGCTCGTATCACTCGCCAATGAGTTCAGTAAAAGTATGGGTCTCAACAACCCTCCTGCAGTGCCTAAGCTTGTTCTCAGGAAGATGGGTCTGAACAACATTCCAGGTCTGCGAGCAAAATAGTTTGGTACAATGAATCCAAGCCATGTTGGCGCATAGTCTAACATCCGATAAAACGCCCGTATTGGTAGGAGTTTTGGAGCTACCTTAATAAAACAAGGTTTACAATACATGTCATGCTCCCAGAAGTTCTAACTTTCGTAATGTTGTTTCATTCTTTTATCCTGTAAGGGCCTTGACAAAGCACCTACTCATAGCTTTGGAGCACCATATTTCTGTGTTGGAGGAGGCCACGTGTACTCAATCCATCCTTTAGTAAAAGCCAGAAGACCTTGTATCTGTGCTGGCAGCATCAGTGGGAACGGAGAACTTGGCTTTATGATCAATGGGGATGGAGAACTAGTTGCCGGTACTACCCATCCTAGCCCTGCTAGTGGGTCGGGTTGAAACGGGTTGTATGGGTCGGGTTTTTATATGGGGTCTATCTGGATGGGTTCAAATGAGTTTTAGACTTTTGTGGGGCGGGGCGGGGCGGGGCGGGTTTTCTAAAAAACCGGGTAGGGATGGGTTCTCGTGCGAGCAGCCGAGCACACGGGCGCCGCCACCCTCGCCGTCCCGCATCGCCGCAAGATGACGGCGCATCACCATGAGACGAGGGACCTTCTTGTCCTTGCGCACACCGCCGGCCACATCCGCCGCGCAGAACACGAGACTGGTGAAGCCGACATAGTCCATGGGCCGGCGCCGGGGCCGCCCTGCACGCGGCGGAAGAGGAAGAAGAGCCCCACGAAGGCGAGGAAGGGGAAGAGGAGGTTGTCGACGAAGGCGAGGAAGCCACCGGGCCCTGCGGCCTCGCCCTTGGAGATGGAGATGTCGACGCCGTTGGTGGCGAGGACGTTGATGAGGTCGAGGTCGTTGGGGACGACGACGGTGGTGCGGCGGACGTCGACGGCGGTGAGCTGCAGCAGGCCGCCATCCTTGGAGAAGTGGACGCGCTCCACCTTGCCACGCTCGACGGCGGAGCTCGCTGTAGCGCCACTGCGCGCCCTCGAGGAGGTCGGAGGAGGAGGGCTTGGAGGCCAGCACAAGCACGGCGGCACAGGTGCGGCCAGGGGGCGCGGGGACGACCTGGAGCACGAGCGCGGACACCGCCGCCACCGCCGGACTCGTGCCGCCACCGCCGCCACGGACTCGCGTCGCCACCGCCGGCCGAGCGGAGGTGCGTCGGGGACGGGAGGCGGCCTGGCGGAGGCGCGTCAAGGTCTCGGGGATGGGGCGCGCTGGCGGACGGGGCGCTGGCCGCTGGCCCCCTGGCAGACGGGGCGGTCGGGGATGGGGACGACTCCCGAATCGGGAGGGTGGCCGCTGGCCGGCGGCGTAGGGGCGGGTTGGAGCGGGCGGTAGCTGCGTCGGGGGAGGGTTGGGGCGGGTTGAGGAATTGCCCGGACAGCTGCGGGTTGGGGTGGGTTAGGGGTGGGTTTTGCCCCATTAGCAGGGCTAACCCATCCAATGCCAAGACCCATGTTGATGTCATTAATAAACACGTACCAAGCATACAATCAACTTTGCATGTCGCCATGCCTGTGGCTCTCGATACTTGAGGCTTTCTACACTGGTGGATCTCTATTTTTCTCCTCTAAAAGAAATATTATTGTCTAGTCATCGAGATTCTCTACTCTATTTTTATTTTTTCTGCACTCGTTTATCCTTTATATCTTAATCATCAACATTTTTTACTCATACCCATCCTTTGTACAGTCACTGACTAGTGGGACCCACCCCATCCCCATGTCCACCTCTCTCCATGCTTCTCCGCGGCGAGCGGCCCGGTCTCCCTCTCCCTGCGCCGGACCTTCCTGGCGGCCGAGCTCGCCGCCCACGCTCCTCGCCTCCGCAGCCAAGCTCGTCGCCATTGCGGCGTTCCCTCGCTCGAGCCGCCGCGTCCATGGCCGGCTTGAGGTGGAGGCCCGTGGCCGACCTTCCCCGGCGGTCGAGCCCTCCGTGGCCAGGGCGGCAGGACAGGGCGGTGGATAGTGGCGCGCGGATGCGAACGCGGACCGAGAGGCGCGCAGACGTGGACGGCGAGGCACGCGGATGCGGACGCGGACGGCGAGGCACGCGGATGCGGACGTGGACGGCGAGGCGCGCGGAGGAGCTGAGCAGGGCGGCCGAGTCGAGAGCCCGAGCAGGGCGGCCAGCGACATGGCGTGCGGCGGCGCGCCGCTCCCGCCGGCGATAGGGCCGGCCGGCGGCGGGGCAAGGCGGTGCGGCCGCAGGGCAACGCGGGGCAGCACAGGGGCGGCCCTCGACGGCGCATTGGGCCAGCGCAGCGGTGGAGGAGCCGATTTCGGCCGGGAAACGGCCGGAATCGCTCGGGGAGCAGCGGCGAAGGTGGAGGAGGGGCCGACGTAGCTTCTTGCGGGAGGAATCGAGGGAGGGCAGCCCAAGGAGGCCGGGATCGACGAACGACGACGGCTCTGCTCGGCTCGATCCGAGGTCCGGCAGCGTTCCGGCGAGCTGGGCGGCGGCAATTGGGCCGGTGAGCACCAAGGAGCCGAGGAGGTGCGGTTTGAGGTCTTGGCTCATGCGGAGGGTGGCCGGAGGAGGGGGTACGGCGTGCAGGGCCGGCGGCGGCCATGGCGGGCGGCGGCGGCGGCTCTGCACGTGGCCGCGGATGGGCACTAGCAGGAGCGGAGGACGCGTCGGGAGACGGGCCGGTGCCACATCGGCGGATAGCGAGCACCCGGTACCTACGCTCAGATTACCGGACCAGCGGACGTCGTCTTTCTTACCGGAAGCGATAGAGTGCGCCGCTGCAGCGTTTTTCTCCTCTATCCCATCCTGGAGGGAGGTATAGCGGACGCCGGTGCAGATAGCCTGACACCATAAGGGTTGAGTAGCTAATAGACTTATTTTTAAGAATAGAAGCATAGCTTTGTGATATACTGCTGTTGCTTAATTAGCACAATCATCTAGCAGGCTTAGAAATAGAGCAAGGAATGGCAGTAATCGTGTACATTTATGTATAAATTAAAATTGCAGGATAATTAATCCTCAGGCATTTGGGGTTAGTACATGCATAGACCAACTTTATCTTCGTTGCAAGGACAGGACGATGACCGAGTACATGGTCTTCTCCCTCTGAAGGTGCTTTGCAACATTACGTGCGTATTCTCTGAACAGCTCATCCAGCGCGGCTCCACCGAAATGGCTCGCAACCAAGGGCTCCATGACTGCTCTGATGCTCTTAGCAACATTCAGGGCACTTTGGAGGCTATCTTGGACAATATGATCCCCAGAGTCATCGTAAGGATCCCAGTTGGATTCGAACAGTTCGGCAGAGTTGATGTCGAACAGCTCGCTCTTTCTGACCACTGCCTTCACTTCATCAACCGATGGGCCGTAAACGGGGAGATTGAAGGCATCAAGCTTTTCCTCTTGCACAAGGCCCTATTACAATATACGTGGAACTCAACAAATAGTATAATTTTATTTTATGATAAATTAAACTTATCAAAATTTAGAAGCCAAAGATTTTGCTACACAAATTACAAGCGATGTATATATATTATCTACTCTTCAATATTGCTATGTACAAATAAAGACATAACTTCTTTTGTTTTTATGACCAAGATTTTCTTCTTATTTTGTAGACGTGAGTATAGTTATCATATAGGATTACCATGCTGAAAGTCTGAAATCATCTTGTTTTATGTATGTGATACAACAATAATTTTGTACTGCCAACCATTTTCAATCTATTCTGTTCATCTGTTGTACCTTGTGAACGAGAGACTGAATAGATTGTGCAAATAGCCCACAAAGATGGTTCAGATCTCCTTTATAAATATCCTCATTCTTCCTCCCAAGAAACGTCAGCACCATCTGGCCACCAGCATGCCGCAGCTTGAGGAAGAGCAACAAGTCCGTCTCGAACAGCTCTTGGTACAGTTTCACCACAGATGACGGTGTAGTCTTCGCAATGTAAATGTTTCCTTTGTTTAGGTAAGGTTTTGCGTTGACATCGAGACCATCAGGAAGCTAAACAGAAGAAAGACACTAATTTTAGAACGTTGGTGGTTATAAAAGCTTAAAAGCTGAAGGTATAATAACATGTAGGGAAACGGGTAGGCTACGCTAGCATCACTATCGCATAAACCCAAGATACTTGCGAGTAGAAGATCATAGATCGTTACCACTAGACGCGCAGCGCAGCGGAAGAAGTCGCGCGTCGATGTAGATGAAGTAGTCGATCACATCCCACGAACCGAGCTCCTCGTACTTGATCCCGGCAGCCGATCAGCGCAGCAGTCGCAGCAGCGCCTCCACGGAGTCCACACGTACGGGGATGAAACGCCGGGCGTCGGTGTGCTAGCACCGCACGCACGGCAAGGGCGGCGGCCGAGAGAGAGGGAGGGGCGGCGGCTAGGGAGGTGGCGCCGCTCAGGTCATCTCCCCCCTAGCCCCTCCCTCATATATAGGGTGTACTAATGGGCTTCTATCTCATAGGCCCATTAGTAACCCTAATCCCTCTTGGATCAATATCCACTTGGGCCTTTAAACCGTATTGTGATGATGGGCTCTTGGGCATATCACCAACAATCTCCCACTTGCACTAGAGACAATCATACATGCAAGCTTTCCAACATTCCAAACCCCTTAAGTGTGTGACCCGTTAGGTTCATGTGTAGGTGGTCGTGATCGGAAATCATTTCCGAATTACAAGTCAATAGCGGCACCTAGCAGGGCATAGTGACTCACAAATACACATAAAGATCATATCGGCTGAACCATAGATATACTCATACACCGATTCCTTTGCCACACGATATCAGTCAAGCTCAAAGCGAGATGCGTGCCACCTTTGTGATAGCTCGACCATTCTCTCAATCTAATAGTGGATTCTATTCATAACTAACCTTTAGTCATCATGATTAACTCTTTAATCACTTTGGCATGGCCATGCACTTTCAAATCCAACTATCTCGAGGGGCCCAGAGATATCTCTCCCGTTATCTAGGAGGGGCAAATTCCATCTTGATCCGCTCACATCCCATTCCATGTTTCATGACATACCTGTAAGCTGCTTTTGTAACTACCCAGTCACGGAGTAGCGTTTAGCAGCCCCAAGATGCACCACTACACACAGTGAGAAACAATGGCGATCTTAGGTCTAAGGATTCAGTAGGTATAACACTCAAGAACAACTGATGGCACATACAAAATAACAATCCCAACATTGTCTTGGAGTGGGTCAATCCAACACCATGTTCACCAACATGTGTCCACATCATTAATCCGATATCTCCATATCTATGATCCGTGAAACATGATCATCAATTAATGCATGTGCTAGTCTCAACGTCGTTGTTGTCCCACACAACGACATAAACTAGGGATAATTTAGAATCATATCATTTTCAACAGAGTTTCACGAACAAGTCACATACTTGATAATCAATGTAAAATAATCATCCATGGAACAAATAATAATTATTTATCATTACATAAACATACTCATGACACAAAATCTCCCACGCACACTAGAATCACTGATGTAAGTATCTAATACCCATAGATCTCATGTGCGCCTCATGCTTTGGTTGTGGGAGAGGCTTCGTCAACGGATCAGCAACGTTTGAATCCGTGTGCACCTTGCAAACCTTCACATCACCTCTCTCAACAAAGTTACGGATGAGGTGATACTTCCGCAGTATATGTCTGGACTTCTTAGTTGTTCTAGGTTCCTTTGCTAGTGCAACGGCACCACTATTATCACAATAGAGGTCCACTGGACTGGACGCACTAGGAACAACACCCAAGTCAGAAACAAACTTTCTGATCCAAACAGCTTCTTTTGCAGCTTCGGAAGCTGCAATATACTCGGCCTCTGTCGTCGAATCAGCCACCGTATCTTGCTTGGAACTCTTCCAGCTCACTGCCCCACCATTGAGGCAGAAAACAAAACCGGATTGCGATTTGGAGTCATCTTTGTCTGTTTGAAAACTAGCATCGGTGTAACCCTTTACAAGGAGCTCATCTTCGCCTCCAAATATTAGGAACATATCCTTAGTTCTTCTCAAGTACTTAAGGATACTCTTTACAATTGTCCAGTGAGGTTCACCGAAATCTGACTGATACCTGCTCGTAACACTTAGAGCAAAGGAAACATCTGGGCGCGTGCAAAGCATAGCATACATGATCGACCCTATGGCTGAAGCATAAGGAATCGTACTCATCCTCTTTTGCTCATCAGGTGTCGTAGCACACTGACTCTTGCTTAGAGTAATGCCATGTGACATTGGCAAGAAATCTTTCTTGGAATCTTGCATATTGAACCGATTCAATATCTTGTCAATGTACGTGTCTTGGCTCAATCCAATTAGCCTTTTTGATCTATCTCTATAGATCCTAATACCCAGAATATAAGCCGCCTCTCCTAAATCCTTCATCGAAAAACTCTTTTTCAATGAGGTTTTAACGGCTTCAAGCATTGGAATATCATTTCCGATCAGTAATATGTCATCCACATATAGGACCAGAAACACAAGTGCGCTCCCACTAGCCTTTTTGTAAACACAAGGCTCATCTTCATTCTTGATGAAGCCAAACCCTTTGACTACTTCATCAAAACGAATATTCCTACTCCGAGATGCTTGCTTCAATCCATAGATGGACCTCTGAAGCTTACATATTTTCCCAGCATTTTTAGGATCGACAAAACCTTCAGGCTGTGTCATATACACATCCTCACTTAGATGTCCATTAAGAAAAGCGGTTTTGACATCCATTTGCCATATCTCATAGTCATAATATGCGGCAATTGCTAGGAGAATCCGAACAGACTTTAGCATTGCGACGGGCGAAAAGGTTTCCTCATAGTCAACACCTTGAATTTGTCGGAAACCTTTCGCCACCAATCGTGCCTTATAGATGTGAATATTTCCATCCATGTCTAATTTTTTCTTAAAAATCCACTTACAGTCGACAGGTCTTACACTGTCAATCTGATCGACCAAGTTCCAAACTTGATTATCATGCATGGATTTTAACTCGGATTCCATGGCTTCAAGCCATTTGTCGGAGTCGGGTCCCATCATTGCTTCTTTGTAGGTCAAGGGCTCATCATTTTTCATCAATAATACATGGCGCTCCTCCGTAATAAGGAGGTTGAGCTTGTCAGTAGCGCGACGTGCCCTTATAGACCTTCGTGGGGCTAGTGCCTCAACTACGGGTTGTGCAACATCTTGCACATCCCGTGGATCTTCAGTGGGTGCTGAAACAGTTTCGGGTGTTTCCTGAATTTCTTCAAGTTGCACCTTGCTCCCACTAAATCCTTTTGAGAGAAACTCCTTTTCTAAGAAAACACCATTGCGAGCGACAAACACTTTGCCTTCCGTCTTATTGTAAAAATAATATCCTTTGGTTTCCCTAGGATACCCCACAAAGAAACATTTGTCTGACTTTGGAGTGAGCTTATCTGACATCAAACGTTTGACATAAGCCTCACATCCCCAAACTTTGAGAAAAGATAATCCGGGACGCTTCCCAGTCCATATCTCATATGGTGTCTTCTCAACAGACTTACTTGGAACCCTATTCAGTGTGAACGCAGCAGTTTCAAGAGCATAACCCCAAAATGATAATGGAAGATCAGCTTGGCTCATCATGGACCTAACCATGTCCAACAAGGTTCGGTTCCTCCGTTCGGATACCCCATTCCATTGAGGCGTTCCGGGCGGAGTTAGCTGCGGAATAATTCCACATTGCTTCAAATGATCACCAAATTCAAGGCTCAAATATTCTCCTCCACGATCAGATCGCAGAAATTTAATTGTCTTGCCTAATTGATTTTGTACTTCATTCTGAAATTCTTTGAACTTTTCAAACGATTCAGACTTGTGCCTCATTAAGTAGATATAGCCATATCTGGCTATTGAGCTCATTGGTCCACATACATCGGTATGTACAAGTCCCAACAAGTCACTCGCCCTCTCACTCTGACCAGTGAAAGGCGCTTTTGTCATCTTTCCAAGCAAACAAGACTCACATGTGTCAAATGATTCAAAATCAAATGAGCTTAACAATCCATCTTTATGGAGTTGTTCAATGCGTTTCTCATTTATATGACCTAAGCGACAATGCCAAATAAAAGTGGGATTCAAATCATTTGGTCTAAGCCTCTTAGTATTAATGTTACAGACAGATTTATCCTCAAGATCAAGAACATATAATCCATTCACCAATGGACAATGAGCATAAAAAATACCATTGCAAAAGATAGAACAACGTTTGTTCTCAATTACAATCTTAAAATCACCAACTTCTTCCAAACATGAAGAAGAAATAATGTTCTTGCTCAAAGCAGGAATGCAATAACAATTATTTAATTCCAAAACTAATCCGGAGGGTAGAGACAAGTGGTAGGTGCCGACCGCCAACACCGCAACCTTTGCGCCATTGCCGACCCGAACGTCCAACTCGCCTCTTGCAAATCTTCTAGTCTCACTTAGACCCTGCAACGATTTGCAAGTGTGAATCATCGATCCAGTATCAAATACCCATGATTCACTAGAAGATAATGCAATATTTATTTCTATAACATTTATACCTGAAGTGGAAGTCTCACTTCCCTTCTTCTTTTTCTTTTCTTCCAAGTACTTCTTGCAGTTCCTAGACCAATGTCCCTTTTCATGACAGTGGAAGCATTCATCTTCAGAAGTAGGGCCAGATTTGGCCTTAGGTGCTGGCTTTAGCTTAGAGCCCGAGGACTCACCACCGGAACTCTTTTTCTTGCCTTTACCTTTGGGATTAGGAGGCGTCCAACGCTTCCTCTTTTTGTTCCCCTTCTGAATCATCATCACATGATTGGGATTCTTCTTAATGCTCTCCTCTGCTGTTTTTAGCATCCCATGCAACTCACTCAATGTTTTATCCAAGCCATTCATCTGAAAGTTCATGATAAAAGGCTCATAGCTCGCCGGGAGCGACTGGAGAATAACATCAGTAGCCAAGTCTTGGTGAAGTTCAGAACCAAGTCTATCCAAAGTCTCAATGTAACCAATCATTTTGATCACATGAGGACTGACTGGGCTACCTTCTGCCAGCTTGCACGCAAACAAGGACTTTGAGATATTGAACCTCTCAGTCCTGGCTTGGTTCTGAAACATCCCACGCAGCCCCTCGATCATGGTATGAGCATCCGCATGCTCATACTGCTTCTGCAGATCAGGGGACATGGTGGCGAGCATCAGACAGCTGACATCAAGTGAGTCATTGCAGTGCTTCTCATAAGCTCTGCGATCAGCAGCAGTTGCATTGTCAGGGAGATCATCAGGATATGGCTGCTCAAGAACATACTCCTTTTTCTCTTGCCTGAGAACAATTCTCAGGTTGCGGTACCAATCAATAAAGTTTGTTCCATTCAACTTTTCTTTCTCAAGAACAGAACGCAAATTGAAAGCGGAATTGTTACTGGCAGACATGATCTACAACATTAAAGTAAAGCAAGATTTCAGCACTATGTTTATGTAAAGACTTTCATTAACTGATTTAACAAAAGACAACCTACTATATCAAAGTCATCTTCCCTCTAATGACATATAGTGGTTCAAGATCCATAATCACTAAAATTCTAGTGAGCTTTAGCATCACGGCTAGAAAAGTAGTGATACAGGTAAGTAACAAATTACTAATCACATCTCTATGCGACTCTTGTTTATTGGGTGGCATCCAATGCCCCGGCCCCAACCCTATGCCTTAAAGCCCAAAACTGTTTTGATAGCTTTGCTGAGTAAACCAATACTATGCTTGTGAATGTCCGACATCCACCCTATACAAAAGTGATAGCTGAGGGTACTCTACTTTGGTAAACCTACCACACAACGATCAAAATTTATAGGTGCAACTATTGGTAAAAGGCATCAAAAACTCAAACTTTTCCGAGGGAAGCTATTCTATCATGATTAAAGCATCCACCATATGTAAAAGCATGAAAGAATAGTATGACAGGAAAATAAACATCACAGGCATATAATCATATTATATTGTGAATAGTATGGCCTCTTGCATCACAATGGGCTCCATCGCCATGGCTCCAAGGTGACCTCCATTGCCATCCGTCCTGTCTTGTGGTGATCATCATCGCCATCATGATTGAAACCTCCATGAAAAGATACTAAGCTACTACATCTAATAGCTAGTGAAATAATTACATGAGGATTCAAACATCACAAGTCGACACGCAGGTCGTTATACAATAATGGTGCAACCTCAACCCGGTTGTGTTAACTTGCGACACGCAGGCCGCACAAATCATCACATACATCATCACATGACATTGAGGCCATACCATTCACATCACACCCTGCAAAAACAAGTTAGGCGTACGACGTGTTCTACCAAAGTAGCGCTTGGGAAGCCGCTACAGCGAGAAAGCAACGGCGGTCCCCGCGGGTCTTAGGGCAGCGCCCTGAAAACCTCATGGAATTACACAGATCGCATCTATGGAATCCCTATGAAAATCTCATCAGAGTGATCGCATCACCTCAAATCCGAGCCATTCATAATGCCTCAATTTTCACTAGGTCAATCACCTTGACCGTGCAAACTTTGCACTTGAGAAGACTGCATCTACACATGACCTTGATCTGTTGGTTCAATCTGCTGACTATGCACACAGTTAGTCCCGATGGTGATTCCAGCCGGTAGGGACATATCGTATGCATAACAGAGAAAGAACACAAACTAATCTTTTGTCACATGCCGCGCAATCAACTCGCTCCAGTTTTAACCCCTTATGACCAATTGATCTAATCAAACCGTGCAAAAGTAATAGATCCAATCTACTACAACAACATATCACCTATATGCAAAAGATCCAGACCAAAAACTACGCAAGATGGCTCTGATACCACTGTAGGGAAACGGGTAGGCTACGCTAGCATCACTACCGCATAAACCCAAGATACTTGCGAGTAGAAGATCATAGATCGTTACCACTAGACGCGCAGCGCAGCGGAAGAAGTCGCGCGTCGATGTAGAGGAAGTAGTCGATCACGTCCCACGAACCGAGCTCCTCGTACTTGATCCCGGCTGCCGATCAGCGCAGCAGTCGCAGCAGCGCCTCCACGGAGTCCACACGTACGGGGATGAAACGCCGGGCGTCGGTGTGCTAGCACCGCACGCACGGCAAGGGCGGCGGCCGAGAGAGAGGGAGGGGCGGCGGCTAGGGAGGTGGCGCCGCTCAGGTCATCTCCCCCCTAGCCCCTCCCTCATATATATAGGGCGTACTAATGAGCTTCTATCTCATAGGCCCATTAGTAACCCTAATCCCTCTTGGATCAATATCCACTTGAGCCTTTAAACCGTATTGTGATGATAGGCTCTTGGGCATATCACCAACATAACAACTCTAAACAAACCCGAGAGCGCCAATGGAGACAATACGACGAGTGAAAGAGATGAACGCTTTGGGAAGGGAAAAGCCTAGTGTAGTAGGAACCAGGCAACCCAGCAATGTAAAATTGAGGTGTTGTTCCTCCCTTGTGCTCCGCTGCAATCGACTCCTTGAAGTTTCCAAGTGAACCGAAGATATAGTTGAAGTCGTTTCCGGGTAGATCATTGAGGAAGAATTGGACCTCCAGTTGCTGCTGGTCACTCATGGCTTTGATCACCTCAGAGACGAAGATGAGTGTGTTTTCTCCTGAAGAGCAGCCTAAGTCAGCAACCACCAGTTTTGGAGTGAGCACAGCGGAGCATATTTCTTTCACGGCCTTCTCAAGAACTTGTTCAGTCGCCAACAAAGCTTTTCTCTATACGCATGGTGCGCAAAATGAAATATGTCAGAACAGAAGAATCAAATAACAGTAAGTGAGCAACTTTTGTGGATAAAGAGAATTATAAAGAGATTGGACACAAACTTGAAGCCTGGAGTTGTTTCTGTAGCTGCTTTCACTTTCCCCTTTCGCCATATGGAAGTCAGTATCCATCTTCATAGCTAGCCACCGAGCGCTTCAGCTCAGAACCTTTCGTGGAGCAGAGCCGCACAGATTGCAAATGAATCAGTACAGGGGCACTGAATATATATTGGAAAACCCGTGCCGTATTAGAACTCTTTCTAATTATTAGTTAAAGTTATACTCGCTCTTTTAACTTTTTTAAATATACATTATATCTAGATACATAATAAAAAATATAACTAGTAAATAATATCAGTGCTCTATATCACAAGATGAGATGATTCTTTTTTATAAGAATCACAAATATATTAAAAGAGCAATAGTTTTACAAACAGATTATGGAGTCAATTACACCCCACTCCTTAAAAGTGACACGTGTCGTCGTACTGGTTCTGTGTGCCACGGCTGCGGAGCACCATCGCCACCGTTGGTGGTTTGGTGGCCATCAACAAAGATGAGGGCGAAGTGAGTGGCACCACGTGTTTGGCGTGTATATTTACTTACCATTCCCTCCTAAAGGAAAAAAAATAAGCCTCTCACATGGTTTGCCTGCTTACCAGTTTGTTCTTTTGCTTACCGGGGGCAGTAGTGGGCTGCGGTGCTTTGTGGTCTTCCCTACACATAGAAAATATATATGCTAAGAGCAATTTCAGCAATAATCTCTACCTTAGGATCTCTACTTCCTGAGCAGGAACTTCCCCAACTTTCTTGGGGCTAGTTCTTTACACACAACTCTAGCAAATGTTCTATTTCTTCCTAAAATTGAGTCATGATATCATCATAGTTGGAGAAAGACCCCTGCGAGCTGCAAAGTTACATGTTGACGCAAAACTAGGGCCAACACACGAACGCACTCGAGCGTGCAGCGAGAAGAGGCGCGCGTTGCAGCGCCGCTGCTCAGACCGGTTATAGCAACCGGTCAGACCGGTCGTCGCTGGTGAGATCGGTGACGAAGCCTACGAACGCTAGCCCGAGAAGACCTGTCGGGGCAAGCACACGCAGTGTTGTTTTAGGGTCGGCAGGCCACCTAGAACGCCCTCAATCGACGTAGAGACGAAGGAGGAACAACAAGTAGTAGATTGGAAAAGTTAGGGCAAGAGAAAATAAAAAAATAAAAGTTGTATTGTTTGATCGATTGGATAACCCTCAATCGGGCGTGACCCTTTATATTTATAGGGTGGGGTGGACTTATCCCGCAAAGAATCCTAATTACAGATCTAAACCAATGAAAAATTCTAATTGTACTCGGATTCCGGATAGACCGGTCAGACCCACCGGTCAGACCGATCGGGGTTGCTAGACCGGCTACATTGTCCAGACCGGTCAGACTGCTCGTAAGCACTGGTCAGACTGGTCTGTTCGACCTGTGCCAATTTTGGTCATCAACACCATGCTACACAAGTGCCCCCATTATTCAATGGTATAGGCAATAAGGGGAAAAAGGAAACAAACAGTGAAGATAAGCATGTCTTCACTAAACACAGCGCACAGGGAGAATAACACAATTCAAAGCACTAGTTCAGAGTCCGCATACACTAGTTCAGACTTCAGAGCACACGTACGCTGAAATTGAGACTCCAAATACATTGAAATTCATAATCCTAACAAGATAGACACTTATTCAGTATGCAGGAAGCTACTTCTCTAAACCAAAAGCAAAGCAGCAGCCTTTCTACTGTTCATCTGTTCAGTATAGGAGCTCGAGTAGGGAGCTTCCTAGAGTTGCTCTATCGGTTTCATTTTCTTTGTAATATTCAATAACAGATCAAAGCACCAGGTAACTTTTTAGAAATCTAACACAAGTATTCATCTGATTCAAATGAAACAGAGTGATCCCAACGCTCCATGGAACAATCAGTTCCCATCAAATCGTACTAGTACTTTCTTTTCGGGTCCAGCTGGATGCTGAACGCCAAGACAGTCACGAACATGGACTCGAAAACATCACCACGTACGGCCACAGAATCTAAACCGAGAGCTCGATCTTGACAGGGAACGACACCGACGACGACGAGTCGCCGTTCTCGACCAGCACCTTGCTCACGCCGGACGGCACGACGGTGTACGCGGTCCTTCGCCGGCACCAACACCCTCCGGAACGCCGCCACCTGCTTGATCGGAGCCTGGGCCACCTCCGGCGGCGGCGCGGTGTACACCAGCACCACGTGGGCGCCGTCCCTGCCGCCGGCGTTGGTCACGCTGACGTTGAAGCTGACGGTCTCCGTGCAGGCGTGGCCGTTGACGTTGACGGCCTGGCAGGCCGGCGTGGTGGCCACGCTGGGCTTGTAGCTGAGCCCCTTGCAGTGGCCGCCGGGCACGGAGATCGTGACGGCGCTGCCGTTGGTGCCTGTCTCGTAGAGGAACTTGGTGTAGCTGAGGCCGTAGCCGAAGGGGTAGAGCACCTCCGGGCCGTCGTAGAACTTGTACGTCCTGCCGGGGTACCCCAGCTCCGGCACCGGCCGGAACTCCATGGAAGTCATGGGGATCTGCTGGATGTACTTGTTCTTGAACCATGTCAGTGGCAGCCTTCCTCGTGTTCAATAAAAAAAGAAGTTAAACCAGTATTATTTTTCAGTATTGCAGAGATAACAAATACTAGTAGGACATTATAATCCACAAGAAGAGGTATTTTTCCTAATTAACCTGGATTATATCTTCCGAAGATGACATCGGCAATGGCGTTCCCACCTTCACCGCCAGGGTACCCGGCCCAAAGGATGGCGCCGATCTTCGGGTGGTTCTGCGCAAAGGAGATGTCGATGCCGCCTCCCGACAGGATCACCAGGATGATCGGGTTCGGCGAGGCCGCAGCGAAGTGCCGGATCTCCTTTGTTTGGTTCTTGGGCAGGAGAATGTCCTCCCTGTCGTTGCCCTCCCTCTCGATGTGAAGGTTTATGCCACCGAAGTAGATGGTCGTCTTCGCCCTGTGCGAGATCTAGACGTCCTTGCTTATACCTTGGCGCGGCGTCACGTACCGGCATGGCGGTCCTGCGTACGATTCAGAAGTTGTACATGATGGGTGAAACTATTTCTCAAATTAAACGTGCCATTTAACAAGGCTAATTAAATCTTATCGATCGTGTGGTTACAAATAAAAAACTGATTTTGTAAACTACTAGCTACTTGACGCACACTGACCTGTGTAGTCCCCGTCCATGACCTTTTCCGGTGCCCGGGCGTGTGGCCCGTGCACGGCGACGGCGAGGATCTTCTTGGCGTCCAGCGGCAGCAGGTTGCCGCGGTTCTTGAGGAGCACGATCCCCTGCCTCGCGCCGTCGAGGGCGAGGCCCTTGTGCTCGCCGGTGCAGATGTCCGTCTCGTTGAGGGCGGCGTACTGCGGGATGTTGTCGAAGTAGCCGAGGCGCATGAGGGTCATGTACTGGTTCGTGAGCGCGTTGTCGACGTCGGACTCGCGCATCTTGCCCTGCGCGACGGCGGCGACGCCGTACACGCTGAGGAAGTCCCTGAGCGGGCGGCCGCCCTCCTCGATCCAGCTCTCGCCGCAGTCGAGGTCGAGCCCCGCCCTGACGGCGGCGGCGCTGGAGTCGGCGCCGGTGAAGTGGAGCCAGGTGGCGTTGTCGGTCATGACGCGGACGGCGTCGCAGTCGGAGACGATGTAGCCGTGGAGCTGCCAGTCGCCGCGGACGGTGCCGGAGAGGAGGCGCGCGTCGGCGCAGGCCGGGACGCCGTTGACGCGGTTGTAGGAGCACATGACGCTGCTGGCGTCGCCCTCGCGGACGCACATCTCGAAGGACCGGAGGAAGCTCTCGGCCATGTCGCGCTCCGAGATGCGCGCGTCGAACGTGAAGCGCGTGTGGTTGTGCCAGTCGTCGACGTCGTACGCCGCGAAGTGCTTGCAGCAGGCCGCCGTCTTGATGGGCCGGGCGTGGGGGTCGCCGGCGCCGCCGCCGTCGCCGTGGCCCGGGATGTCCTGCATGCCGCGGACGAAGTTGACGGCGTAGCGGCCGGCGACGAAGGGGTCCTCGCCGGGGGTCTCGAGGGCGCGCCCCCACCGCGGGTCGCGCACCACGTTGATGTTGGGGCTCCAGTACGTCAGCCCGCCCTTGCCGAGGTTGTACATGGCACGCGCCTCCGTCGACACCGCCTGCATCGATCAACAGATCGTTCGTTCGTGCAGTGCAGGTCGATCTATTAATGAAACCAAATTTAATCTTCTGAAGAAATCAAATTTGTAGATCGATGAGTGAAAATTTTTGGATCGAAATGATTATTGAAGTACCTGGCCAATAGCCTTCCAGAGCGTCTCGTTGAAGGAGGCGGCGCTGTTGATGACGTTGGCGAAGACGGTGCCGTTGTTGACGGTGGCGCGGCCGGAGTGGTTCCCGGGCCTGCTGCGGAGGTCGTCGAAGAGCGTCGTCGGGCCGGTGCTGGAGAGCCCGTGCAGCGCCTCGGACCACCACTTGTAGGGCGGCAGGCCGACGCGGGGCGCGCCGCGGGAGACGTCGCCGAGGTTGCCGACCTTCTCCTCCACCGTCATCCAGCCGATGAGGTCGCGCACCCGCTCCGCGTACGGCAGCGACGCGTCGCAGTACGGGAACGCCGACATGTTCAGGCCCAGCTCCGCGAACCGGTCCGCGTCGCAGACCTTGCCGTAGGCCTTGCCGAAGGCGGTGACGTTCACGGTGGTGGTGGCGGCGGCGGCGGCGGTTGTTCGCGACGAGCAGTCGACGGGGATGGTGCCGCATAGCAGCGAGGCGGCGAGGATGAGGAGGAGATGCGACGCCATTGTCAGGAACCTAGCTATCTTTGTGGTGTTGGTTAGCGATACGTGTGTGTATACGTATATATAGAGCGAGTAAGTGCGAAAGAAAGGCAGAAAAGAGAGGAAAATGGGCGGGATCGTAACGAAGTTTCGAATTTCGGAGTGCTGTTTCGCTTCGAGTTTTAGAGGGCCGGCCGGCCGGGAGAGAATCAAGGCGGTGCGTGCGGCGAAGGTGGTAGGGCGAGAACGAGCCTGCCGGATGCGCATCGTTAGGGCCGAAGGTGGAGAGAAGAAAAGATGAACTAGCTAGTGCCGTATCATTTTACCGTAAGGACGAATTGTTCTTTAAAGATAAAAAATGATGCAGATTAATCGGATCGGTGGAGAAGTGGAGTTCAAACATGCATGTCTCTCCTCTCTCGTAAGATTTTATTTGGATTCAAGTGTTAATGGGTGAAAGGGCTAACTTTAGGACTAGTGTATCTAACGAGGAGTGCTAATAGGGTCGCTAAAGCTTACTCAAGACTAAAAAACTTTAGCAAAGGTATGAGGTATGAGTGCTAATGGTGCTAAAGTTTAGTACTCAACTTTAATCTCTCTAAACAATTGTTGAGGTCAATCATCGTGGAAGTAAGAAGTTTGACACCTAAATAGATACTCAGTTCCAAAGAAGCAGGCTGTAAACTTACAGCTAGGCAATTTCAATATAAGAATAAAAAAATTATAAAAAGGACAAGTGGGCTATACATTATTGATGAAAACTAACTACTATAAAAATAAGTTGAGAGGTAGACGGTAAGGATCCTTGCAGCCAGCAGCCGACTCTATTATTAACTTTGCTCTAACGCCACTCCTCCCGAACCCATCCTTGCACAATCCCTCTATCACAAAAAAAAATCCCCATTTTACTCCGACAATTTTGGAACACTAAGACTGACTTCAACAAGAGATGGCATTTTGGAGAGGCAAAATGATGTTTGCATCGCATGAATATCCAATTTTCGGTGGCGGTCTCCAATAGAGAGGAGGCAAACGCGAACGCCCGCCGCGCCGAGCAAGAAGACGCCCACCGCTCCGCCGTGGTGGGCCGCCGCCGCGCGCCGCCGCTCTCCGCCACGCCGCCCCACACGGCTGCGGCATCGGCGACGCCAGCCACCGAGCGCGTCCGCCATCAGCTGGGTGACCAGCACTGCGACGGCCGTGGTCGAGGGCGGCTCCGTCTGCTCCCGTCGTCCCAGCGCCGTCGACATCCTCCACGCCCGCCCGCCGATGTCCTCCACGCCACACTGCCGGTCGCCCTGTGCGCCGCCCACCTCGTGAACGCCGGCTCCGCCACTGCCCCGTGCGCAGCCCACCTCGTGAACGCCGACGGTGAGGAGGCCGCGCCCCTCCATCCTCGCCACTGCCGCCGCTTCCCCCGACGCAACCGCCGCCGCTTCTTCGACTGGTACGCGGACCTGCTCCGTGCGGCGCCCATCGGCGCCATCGAGGCATGGGGGCCCTTCGGCTCGACTGGCTCGCGCTGCCACCAGCGTGGGCGGCTGGCTCGCCGGCCGCGGAGGTAGAGCAGGAGAAGGGGCGGCCTCAGCGGGCGCGAACGGGGAGGCCGCCGTGCTCGGGACGGGAAGCAACACGGCGCGGCGGACGAGGATGGGGTCGCCGGCGCCGGCCCCCGAAGCGGCGGCGGGAGGTTGCTGGTCGTCCCGGATGATGTCGAGGAGGGTGCGCGCCGCGGCAGCGGCGGCGGCGGACGACGAGGGCAGCGGCAGCGAGGCCTTGGCGGCCATGGCGGAGGCGAGCGTGACCGCCGCCCGGCGCCCCGCCGCGAGGTCGTCCTCGTCGCGGAGCTTGAGCAGGTCGCGGAGGTTGCAGGACCCCGCCGCCCCCTCCCTAGCTCCTCCTCCACCGGCGAACCGTGGGGACGCCGCGCCCTCCCTTCCCCTCCATCTGCCGATGGCGCCTCCCCTCCCTTCATTCTCCGGGAGGAGCGGCGGGTGCGGGAGGAGACGGCGGCGCGGCAGAGCGTCTCCACGAATGCATCGGAGGAGAGAGGGATTGCAATTTTATCTCTCCTCTCTCCTCGAAGGCACTTTGCCTCGCGGGTTTGGCTCGTCTGTTGGAGGCCATGCCTGGCGACGGGAGAGGCAAAATGCGTTTGCATATCATTGTTGAAGTCAGTCTAACCCCAACATCTAATGCATAGGACAGCATAAACTCACTTTAGGACCTTTGGTGCAATGGCCATACCACAACACTTGGCGAGATCTAGAAGGGTGATGATGGACAACCCTGCATAAACTCGTTGCATGCCACACCATCATCGTACATATATCGACGGCCAGCGCCTTCACTCCCAATACAGTTGCTGCTGCCACGACATATATTGGGGTGTAGCAACCTACCATCTCCTGCGTGTAGGACCTCCAGCCGTGCATTCACCCTCGTATCACTGACACTAAGGGCACCGCCACAATCCAGTCGTTGGATCCGCGTGCAACTTCAATGTAGGCAGCCAACCATGAGTCCTTGGTTTATCTCATAAGCAGTGAGGAAAAGGTCTCAACTGGAGAAAAATAAGAGAGAGAAAAAGAATCCAAACCGGTTTTTCAAGAGGAAGAATAAGGATGGACAATAATTGTCACACCCTAAATTTCTATTTTGGGTCGTGAATAAAAAATCTGAAATAAAACAATTATTTTAATTATATTTCTAAAATTTATCTAACCTTTAATTAGGTTGTTATCAATTTAGATATAAAAAGAAAAATTGATTTCTAAAATTCTAAATCGATCTGCTGACTGCACAATATTTTTGATGAAAAATAAATTTAAAATTGTTTCAAACTCGATTAGATTTTTCCTTCCATCCAAATCCAATTCTTAAGCTCTTAATCAATTCCTAAACCTCTCTTGTCCCGGATCTTCTTTTAATTCAGGCACAAAATACATGTTTCCTTTTCTCATTTTCCATTGTTATCTTTACCTCCACGTGAAAACCAGCCCAGGCAACAACCACATCCTGTACGTTCGTTGATTACCTCATGACTCCTCGCATGACGTCCTTAATATAATTTCATCGATCCAAGGCTAACAGAGATCATCACGTATGCACACCTGTCAGATAGACAGCTGGCCTACCGAGAACTAATGGTGATCAACTCTGAATGATGAGCCATTGATAAGGTTGTCCACACCGGATACTGGAAGCCATCCGGTACCCGGTCCTGCAGCACGCTAAGAAAGCCGATAGCAAGTCGACCGGTGTGATCGGTGCTAAGACCGGTCTGACCTATGTGTCCAGTGAGCTTGGGAATTCCTCCGGAGCCAGGAATAAGAGAAGGCTGAGCTTCAAGGAGCTCCTGGCCAAGTATGAGAAGGAGAGAATCGCTCAGAATCAGAAGGGGCAGCTGAACAAAGTCAAGGATTCGAAACCCTCATCAAAACATCAAGAGCAACCGGATTCTCATCCAAGTCAAGGTAATTGTATGCTATTCAATGGGCCGATTGCTTCATGGTATTGCTGGTATCTTTATTTTTATACGCCCCTGAATTATAGTAGGATGCATATGCAATCATATTATATTCAATATCCTACTGTGAATCCAAATCATGCTTCACCACAAAAATCGGTTGTTGCAATAATCTGGTCAAAAAAGATATTGATTGCAGCAAAGTGGATGAGAAGGGCGCGAAGCAAGATTCAAAATATTTACAGCCAAGGTGGTGTCTCTTAGGCTTGTCTCATACTTAGAAGCGAAGGCTGAAATATTTGCGTAAGAAGGAGTCAATGGAGCAACAAGTAGAGCATGCACCAAGAAGATCAACTAACATGAGAAAAGTATGACAGCCAAAACAAGTTGTTTCTACGTAAACTTGAATAGAGAAAGTTATGACCGATAGTTATTTATCGACCTTAGCACAAATAATAGCCGATGTAATGATACTCATCCCCCTTAGACAACTTTGGCTCAAAAGAATGTTTTTTGGCAAGCAAGTTTTACAAAAAAAAAAAACAGAGGGGGCATATGTTGATAGACAAAATTAGCATCAACCGGTCTGACCGGTCGGTACACTGTGGCCAGGCCGGCAGAGACCGATTGGTCTGACCAGTCTAGGAGGAGTCCGACTGTAATTAGAGTTCTTTTTAGATTTAGATCTGTAAAATAGATTCCTTGCGGGATAAATTTATCCCACCCTATAAATATAAAGGAGCACGACCGAATCATCTAATCGATTAAAATCAATACAACTTCTATTTTTATCGTCTTTATTTATTTTCCAAACCCTATCTTTTTCAACCTTCATTGCTGTTCTTACTTAGACTCCGCGATATCTGAAGGCGTTCTAGGTGGCCTGCTGATTCTAGAACAACCCTACGTGCGCCTGTTCTGACGGGTCCCTCCTAAGCGAGCGCTCGTTGGTCGTCGCCGATTCACTCCGGCGACCGGTCTGACGGTCCCTTAGACCGGTCTGACCACTCCATGCAAGAGGCGTTATATCCATCTCTTCTTCACGCCGCACGACCCAGCATGTTTGTGTGTTGACGCGTAAAAGGCGTCAACACGCGCGTTGCGTAGCAGCAAGGCGGAGAGCAGAGCAGCGAACAAGGCGCGCGCGGCGAGCTGCACTTCGCCGGCGGCAGTGGCTGCAGAGGTCGAGCGCCGCTCGACCAGGTGGAGGCGCGCGGCTTGCTTTGCAGGCCTGCCACGCAAGGCCCACGTGCAGGCAGGGGCGGCCCAGGCTGCGGGGCAGCATCCCAGGCGGGGCTGCAAGGCACGGTCCAGGAGGCAGGCCTACGTGGGGCGCCAGGGCAAGCTGCGAAGCAGATCAAGTTCGGCCCAGGTGGGGTGAGGACACAGCCAAATGTTCGTTTCTTTTCCTTATTTCCTATTTATTTTAAGCGCTTTAATTTGTGTTAATTTTTTTGTGTCTTTAGTTCTTGATAATCTTTGCTTGCTTGGTTAAGCTAGTTTTATTTAGTTTTTGTTCTTTCTAATATTAGTTAAAGTGCTTTAAATGTAATCCAACTTCTCTTTCAGTGGAAATTTTTTGTACACCATATTCTCCGTGCTGCTTCCACTTTGCGTTAAAGATTCTTACTCGTTTCAGGATCAGCGTGGCACCAGTTAACTTGTGTCATCTTAGCGATTAGAAAAAGATAACTCGTGTCATCTTAGCGATTAGAAAAAGAGGTATTTTGGGCAGTGAATTGGAATCGGTTTTTTGGAGAATTTTTGAAGGCTCCTATTCACCCCCGCCCTCTAGTCGTCCGTTTTGGTCCCACACCTACGAATCAAACATATCAAGCTATACATTGTGGTTTGCAATGGCCATGATTATATCCTCCAATGTCTGAACGGATCGGACTATAACGAAGCTGTCTGCATCTGCTCTTGAACTCTATGCCGTGTCAAAAGCGCGGCAGGAGGCTCACGCCCTGGCTTAATGCTTATTAAAAACTTGGCTTCTTAAGTGCAGAGAGAAAATATTAATTCATATCCAGCTTGCGCATGCATGCCTCCTTCGCTTTTAATAATCTTACCAATGCATTAGTCATCAGCCAAATCAAAATAATCGGCCAAACTTGATATCACTGCAGCTATATAGTAGCCGAATTGATCAAGACCAAATCCTTTATATGTCAAATTTAGTATAGTAGTTTTCAAAAAAAAATTGGTATAGTCAACACGTCATCGTCGACACACAACTATACCAAGTGGCATGGCCATTTACTACTTGATCGTACTCGATCGGCAAGTGATAATTAGTAGGAGTACCTTTCAAATTGGTCTTGATTTGCATGCTGTACTGCAGTCTGTACTGGCTTATCAGTTACACACACACTCTCCTGTTTGGTTTGTGAACCAATTTATTAAATTTGTTAGACATGTACGCATATATATAAAGGATTTGGTACGGTTAACTTTTGATGAGTCTTAGAAAAATGGGATGGAAGCCTGTGAAATAGCAAATATGAAACAATACATTATGGAGTGAGTTTCATCCAAGTTTCATTTGTATTTTGATGATTTGGCACTCTTGGAAACAACAAAATGAAACCTCCCGTTGGAATTAGGTAGAAGACACGCACATTGAGCGCCACTGGACGGACGACCCAATCATCATTAGGAAGCAATAAGGTGTACATATACACATGCAAGGCATACACATAATGCCAGATATATACTACTAGGTGCGTACGTAGAAACAAAGTCACGAGGAGACTCCATGCTTTATTTGACTAGGGAAAACGGAAATACAAATCACAAGCCCAGAAAGTAGCAGCTTATAGGAAAAAGAAAAAGAAAATGTTCGAGTAGCTTAATACCCTGCGGAATCAAACTTGACGTACGTACGTAGCCTTGAATAAGGGCCAGAAAGGAATAATAATAATGAAGGAAAATAGTAGATGCATATATAATGCGTTGCCAAATGCCAGGTCAATAAATTAATCCGTCGTCGACCTTGTTCCAACCATCATCACCGAGACTCCCAGCTCTTTCATCTTCTGATGCCCATGCATGTTCAACAGCTTGGCGTGCCGAAAGTTCCTTGTGCTCAAACTCAAAAGAATATTTGGTTTTCTTGACATAGTCTCCGAAATAGTCAACCGAGCCGCCCAGCTCTTCGACATGCTGCTTGCACCGGTTGGCTAGCTCACAACAGTTTTGCATCTCCTCGATCTGGATCTTCAGCTTGACGATCACAGCCTTCAGTTCGATATTATCTTTGTTCATATTGACGTTCTCAGCCTTCAGTATGGTATTCTCTTCTGTCAGTTTGATAATCTTTTGTTCCATCTGTGTAGTATCATTCATTTTCTCGTGATGACGTTGAGGAGCAGGATGGATAGTCACTAGAACTTGGGCTTGCACAATGGTCTGAGACATGAAACAACAACAATGACATGTGACGGCTGAGCAAGATATATATAATTAAGGAACGACTGACGTACGGTATCTAATAACAAAAATAAAGATCGACGAGCAAAAGTGTAGCTAGCTAGGCTCCGTCATGAGTACCGAGTATAGGTGTTGGCTCATTGCTTCGGACATATCCTGCGTGGAAGCAACTTGCAGGGCAGGTAGCGCGCCGTTCCTGGTCCTTTTGAGCATGCCTTGGAGGTACGCCTCCGCCTGGCCCCTTACCACCTTCTCAGGAAAGGAAGCAGTGCCGTCGTAGCTGGCACGTAAGACAGCGGCGTACAGAATAGCCTGCAGATCCATCGACAAGATACTATATATAAGATCTTGGCGGCACATCGAGCATCAAGTATATATATATATATATATATATATATATATATATATATATATATATATATATATATATATATATATATATATATAGACACACACACACGTACCGTGTAGAGGTAGTGGTCTATTTGTTGGCTCATGTCACTCTGCGAAGCACTCTTGTAGAACGAGGTGATTCTGTCTTCCTTGGCCCTGCCGAGCATCAGACTGAGATCATCCTCCATGGCAGGCCACTGAGGGTGGTTCACAATTTTCAGGGCTAGGTCATCATCGGTGATGGTCGGATCTCGCCAAACCAGGAGGCGGAGCAGCATTAGCATGATGAGAAAGACCAAGACCACACCAGCTATGGACGTCGTCGTAGCTCGGGCTCTGAAAGCACTACAGGTGTTGCGGGCCATGGCGGTTGCGCGCTGCCACCAGTGCCACGAGAGCCACGACACCGGATGTGGCTTAGCGGCGGCGGCAATACCTCCATCGCCAGCAATGTCTCCATCTCCTCCTCCATTATTTGCTGCAGGATGAGCTGCAGGAGCCGGATGTCGCTTAGCGGTGGCGGCAACAATACCTCCATCGCCAGCATTTTCTCCATCTCCTCCTCCATTATTTGCTGTAGGATGAGCTACAGGAGCCAGATGTGGCTTAGCGGTGGCGGCGGCAATACCTCCATTGTCAGCAATGTCTCCATCTCCTCCTCTATTATTTGTTGCTGGCCGAACAACAGATGGGGCTGCAGGAGCCGGATGTGGATTAGCGGTGGTGGCGGCAATACCTCCTCCATTTGCCGCAGGAGGAGCCTGCACGTGATATGCATGTTAGTATATATATGAAATTCACGAAAGAGTTAGCAACTTCACGAAAGAGTTGGTAAATAAAGTGCATGTATATACCAGAGCTCGAGCCACCGGCGGGTTCTGTGCGGCGGCCTTCCCTGCCTTCGTTTTCATGGCCAGTGTCATGTAGTAATCAGCAATGTTCCCGGGCGATCCCATGGTGGTGGCGCGCTCCATCTGATGGCTCGACATATAGGAGCAGATGTAGGCTTGCCCCGAGCCTTCCGCGAGCTTAAGCTTGTCAACCATCATCTTCACTTCTTCGTCAAAGCTGCTGCTCAGGCCGGAGGTGTTCTTCAGCTGCTTCCACTCTACCATGAGCCACTGCGCCCAGTTGCCACCCTCGCTGCGTAGCTTCTTGTCTTTGGGTAGCTTCTCTAGCAGGCTAAGCAGCTTGAAGCGAGTCACTTGCTTCAGCACAGCCTCGTCTCGCTGCTGGACGTCGCCGTCGTCGCCGGCGGCGGCTGGCCTCTCAATGGACAGTTGATGGTTGTTCTCCCCGGTAGTGGTAGTGGTGGATGCACCGTGACCTCCAGCGTTGACGAAGTAGGTGTAGGTGCCACGGGCCGTGAGGATCACCTGCTCCCCGGCAGCCGCAGCACGAGGCAGACGCAGGTGGACGATGAAGTTCTTGACCTCGCTTTCATAGAGCAGGGGGATGCAGACCTCCCCGGATGCTCCATGTTCCTTGATGCTCTTGTCGTAGCCGCCGGAGTCGATGCCCACGATGGTCACCCCGGGTGGGGCGCTGAGAGCGATGGCGGCGTCCACGGCGACCACCGTGGTGAGGCCACCCAGGCAGACGGCGAACGCGTCCGTGATCTTGTCGAGGCCCTGGTCGATGTAGGAGTAGGTCCCACAGGAGACCCTGGCGAAGGCCAGAAGTGGCATGGGGTCGTGGGAGTTGCTGAAGCCGAACGTGTGGACCGGGTACCTTCGAAGCACTTCCCGGAGCGGGTCGTTGCTGTCGGCCTTGATCACCTGGCCCCACGGGGCCTCGCAGCCAGCAGTCTCCTCCCCGTCCGAGAGGAAGACGATGAAGGGCACGCGCCTGCTGCTTTCCTCGTCTCGATCCTGCAGAATGCTAACGGCCTTCTCCAAGGCCGGCTTGAAGACGGTGCCGCCACCAGGGATGAGGCTGTCTACCAATGTCTGGGCCGATTCCCGGCCTCCGCCGGAGATTGGCGAGAGCGCGCTGCTGTCCTTGACGCTGTCGTTGAACTGCACGACGGCCAGGCGATCGTCGTCATGGAGCTCGTTCACGATGAACTTCAAGGCTGCCTTGAGATAGTCCATCCTCGACTTGTCACTCTTTTCCGATTGGTCCGCCGGCCAGCCCATGCTGCCGCTCACGTCCACCACTGCGACGAGGTCGATGGGCGGGTGCTTAGCCGCCACCTGCAGGGGGGCCTCCACGCGCACAAGCACATCCACATCCGCCTCCTTGTCCTGTCCGAGCGCTGACACGATGGGGACGGCAGTCACCTTGAGCTTCGACTCCGCCGCGGCCGCGTCCTGCAAGTGATATGCATGTTAGTATATATTAACATTCACGAAAGAGTTAGCAGCTTCACGAAACAGTTATTAGTAATTTAAGTAAAAACTAATAACTGCTGCATATATATGCATGCATGTATATTTACATGTACGTATGATCGAGTTGCGGGCACTGAAATCAAAATATTACATGGAACAACCTACCGAAAGTAGCTAAAACAACATTGAAGATTGTAATTTGCTATAATACCGAAAGTACCTAGAATGTAAGAATATGACACAGCAAATATGTAGGTAGTTTCCACATATTTATATAATAGTTAGTACTATGTAGTTAGATAATCGTTATGTCAAGATACATAAAAAAATTATGTATCTAAATACGGCAAAACTTACAATTTGAAACTGAGGGGTATAATCCTAATAACCTTCATCCATGATTTCTAACTGTGTTTTTCTATTATAATTACTAGCACATGCTGTAGAACGGGTTATTACTGGATGAGTATATACACACAATAACAACCTGTCGGGCCTCAATAATGCACGTCATTTTCTTTGGAAGTTCACAACTAGAGAAGAGCCTATTGGCGGGCTTTAGGTACCCGTTCTCAAACCGGTACTATGTTTTAGTCTGGGTCTTCGTCACCCGATAAAACAACCGGCACAAGGGCTCTCTTTAGTACTGGGTGAAGGTTCCATTCGGTACCAAAGCCTTTTTAATCACAAGTCACATGATTTTTTCATGCGAAATACGCATGAGTGCGGCACTTGTGATGCGAAGAGAATTTTTTTTTGAAATAACATATATGGATGACTCTCTAGTACTGAATGATAACACCACCCGATACTAAAAACTAGATATACATACCGGATGTTATTATCACCCGGTACTAATGTTGGTGGAACCTTTGGTACCGGGTGGTGTTACCACCCATAGGTTCATGATTTTTTCCAACCACCTCAAAAGTACTAGTACGAAGATCACCCGGTACCAATGATAGAATTAGTACAGGATCATGCATCTTCGTACTGGTACTTTTGAGGTGGACCTACACCGTATTTTGCAGTAGTGTTTAAACATTCTACCAATTATCGAGAAGAAAGCATAAAAAGTTCAAGCTGTACCACTATAAGAAAAGTTAAAAAAAATACAAAACCGCATAAATTACGTACTACATTGTGGAGCGAGATGAATGTGTCTAATTAAGGAAACAGAGGAAGGCGGATGCAACAACCTGCTCACCCATCTTTCTAGGCTGCAGCAACTCTTCACTTCACTTCTTCTTCAGTGCTTCTTTGACAGCGAAGTGCAGAAGTGCCGAGAGATGAAGGGCTAACACGGTATATATAGAGCTGGGGCTGACAGTAAGCTAGTCCGATCCGTACATATATATAATCAAGGATATTTTCGTCAACTCCGGAGCTCATGAATATTATGAATGGAGCGCGCCCATTGGTCTGTCGTCTGCGCGGCTGAAAAGTTGACTTGGCGCATGATGATCAGCTCGGTGATCTCACTACTAGAAAATAGGTTAAAAAGTATACCCACTGTTATTGCAATCGATATTTCTGCTCGCATCAGTACCGGCTACAACATGAGCTGATACTTTTGGTCTGGATCGATGGCTGCCGATGCGGAGGCACCAACATCGGCCTCGTGCTACGTATGACCTTGTACCAAATGTTCCTCCGGAATAGGAACCGGGTCATGGCTTGACCTGGTGCTAATAGAGCAGATATTTGCAACCCTTTTGGGCGCAATGACTTACCCCACTTTTTTCATGTAACAAAAGTAACAGCTTGGTGATTAGGGGTGAGGTTGGACATTTGGCTTTGGTTTTGCCTTCAAAAGCCAAAAACTCGAACCAAAGGGCCCAAAAGCCAGACCTGCATTTGCTCAATCGTTGCTTTCACTGCAATACAAATCCAAAAGCACCTCTACCCCTTCTATCACTAGCTATTGGGCTAGAAAATTACCCTCCTGCCACTAGTTACGTGGATACCGGTTCGCGTTGTATTTTTCGTCGCTCTCTTCTCCCTCTCACGTCCCTCTCCGTTTCCTCACCGGCGCCCCTCTGGCTCCTCTCGGACGCCCCTCTCACATCCGGCGGCCCTCCCCTCCGGCGCCCCTCGACTCCACTGCAACACTAGCTTGCCCCGCCATGCGCTCGCCCTGCCATCGTCGCGAGGTCACCCTGCCGCCGTGCTGCCTACTCCACCTGCCGTCGTGACGTTAGCCCCACCCGCTGTCATGCCCCAAGCCCCACCCGCCATCGTCGCGAGATCGCCCCTAGGGATGTAAACGGATTGAATACGGACGGATATTATTGATATTGTATTTATTTTTATATTTTTGTTCGAATACAGATGGAATACGAGTAGTGTTAGTTTTTAACGGATAAGATTGTAGTGGATATCGACATCATATAAATGTAAATTTTAGTATTGGGATACAAATTGATTATTGATATTGAATATCCAAAATTGGATACGAACCGATAAGAACCCTTTCAAATTGGATGAAATTCGAATATGATAAGGAAATATCTGAACCATTTACAACCCTAATTGCCCCGCTGCCGCGCCGTGTGCTCCACCCACCACCTCGTCACGTGCTCCACCCGCCATCACCACGCGAGCCCCACCCCGTGGCGGGCTTCCTATTCCCACGAGCTCCTCTGTTCCCGCGTCACCGGCCCTGGTGAGTGAGGAAGAATATGACGAGGTGTGAGAGGGAGGAAGAAGGAATTTGTCTCTATGGTAAGGGTCCGCTCGTAAGTGAGAGAAGCTTTAACAAAAGTCACATCTGTTCAACTAAACGGTTTCCAGACTTTAGCTTTTCCAAAAGTCATAGCCCACAACAGCTTTTTCAAAAGCCACAGCCTAACCAAACGCACCCTATATGCAGTCATGCAGATAGTATCAGCTTGTTGATTAGATCCAGACTTAAGAATAGAATTAACGATTCAATGCGCAACGTACTTATGAATTGATGCTCGGATGCTAGGCCTCGCCCTTTTTTTTGACGCAATGACTTGACCCCATTTTGTTTATGACGTACCAAAAGTATCAGCTTGGTGATCTAGATCCAGACTTAAGACTACGATTAACGGTTCAATCACTATTACGTAGCAATGCCCTGATTTATTCCTAGGAGTGGGTCAAAATATAACCCGTTACTGTTTCTTAAAAAAAACTGTTGTTACAAATAGAGCGGGACTACTGTAGTAATCAACCCGCCCCTGGAAAAGCATTTGTAGGGGCATGTCACCCCCTCACCCGCCTCTAACAATAGTGCCCATTTTTAGAGGAGGGGTGACCCGCCCTTGAAAATGCCATTTGTAGGGGTGTAGTGTCACCCCCCACCCGTCCCTAAAAATACCCCTCCAAAGCTACAAATATTTAGATGTGTAATCAAGAAGTGTTTGACTATGTCAGATCTCACTAAAATTAATGATACATGAAATCAATATATATGATGAAAAGGTTATAGTTTTCAAAGATGAGTTTTTGATATTTCTCCTTTTCCTTTTTATCAACCGGGCACAAGACTGGATCCCTTTTCTTGGTCCACTTGGCCAAGCCAATCTCTGCTTCGTCATTAGAGTCAGAAGAATCCTTGGCAAAATTTATCTTTTTCTGGAGCAAAATTCTTCCTGGAATCAGGGCTTGAACATCAACGCATGCTACCCTCTGAGCAAGATGACTCAGGCTCTCGAACTATTGAGAAGAGAACCTTTCCTTAATGTGAGGCAACAATTCTTGAACAACCGATTCAGCTAACTAGCTATTGCTGAGAGGACAGGTTAAAGCATATGATCCTGATGTCCCTGAACCTTTGGACATAATTTGTGACAGGTTTTTCGTTCCTCTGCCTGATCGCAGTCAGGTTCGTGAGCTTCATCTCATGTACTCCTGCGAAGAAGTACTTGTGGAGAACCATGCAAAGGCCGATCCAGACAGCGAGAGTGGGAACACACGAATCTTTAAAGCATCGATTCCTGCAGCTTCTCTATATTGTATCAGGAATCAGCTAACGTGCTCGACAGTAGACATAGAGTCTCGTCCATAGAATTTGGTGAAATCTGACACCCTGTACCTATGAGGTAAGGCAATTTGATCATAAGCCTTAGGGTAAGGCTTATGGTACATGAATGCCGACTCTTTAGGCTTCAAACTGAATTGATTTCGCATCACATTGGCTATCTGTGCAAACCAGTCAACAACTTGAGGTGCAACAACCTGCTGTTGTGAAGGTGGTTGCTGCATCTGGACTTGCATTGGCTGTGCCGGCTGCAGAGCAGGAACTGCAACAGGCTAAACAGATGGTTGTTGCTGTCGCTGGACAAACCCTTACTGCTGTTGGTGTTGGATGGGCATCTGCTGCTCTTGGATGGGTCGACTAGCCACCACCTATCGGCTGGAGACCTATCACCTGCGCCATGTAGTTGGCGAACTGAGCGTAGGTAGCTAGATTTTGTTGGTACAGTACCATCGGCTGGGTAGCCGATGCTGGTATCGGGGTGCCCCCTACTGTGGAAGTTGCAGCGACAATGGTTGCTGGGACATGACCATTGGCCTAGTGATTTGGGGCGACTATTGTGCGATGAATAGGCTCTCCTAGAGTTAGTAGCACTCGATCCAGAAGAAACCGGCATCTCAGGAGGCATCCTGAGAGACGTTAGAGGAACATAGCCAGGTGGAGTGCTGAAGAGGTTCCTCTAGGCCGAAGTAGCCATTGACGGTGCACTGATGGTGTCGTCTGTACCAGAATCCCCATGGATGGAAACGCCGGTGGCTGGAAGAAGGGAGGTGGCATAGGAGCGAATCCCGTGTCTGCCTGTGCAGCACCAACTGCCATCGCTTGGAAGCTGATGACTCTGCTTGAGAGTACGTCAGCCCTGTATATCTAGGAATCCATTGGACAATCATCATCTGATAGATGGTGTTCTGGATGGAGTTTTTCATGACCTTAGATTGGTTGATCATGGCGTGATGCATGGACTGATCAAAGAACTCCTGGCACTTCATGGGGTCTTCAATGATGGTGATGTGTCGCGGCGTAAGAAGAGCACCTTTATGGATGACCTTCCCTTTTCTTCCCACGAAGCTGAACGACTGAAGGAAGGTGGCCTTGAAGCCATCGACGGCTTGGGCCAACTGCTGCTTCTGAACATCGTTAAGATGTTCCTCGGTGATGTTGCTGATCTCAGATACGTCACCTGATTTATCTGAATCCTCGGCCCCTGATTTGTCTCGACCTTGTTGATGTAGTGGTACATGTTGCTGCCGTGGATGCTGATGGCGTGTCCCACTGGGCATGCCCAGAAATGTGTTGGTGCGAAAATTTCCCCGCCAGATGGGAAATCCTCGCGCTCCATGTATGCTAGGGTCGGGAAGATCTGCTTCGCTAAGACGTACCGAACCCAACAAGCACATGTGTGGTGCGCTAGGCGTGCCAGTCAATTTGACCTGCAATTGACAAGGAGAGTATACGTTAGATGCAAAGGCTATCGGCTAGCCAGCCGATGCTGATGATGCCAACAATTGGCTATTGTGTAGCCGATCGAGGGAGGGTAAGGTATGCTTAAAGCAACGTAGCTGATGAGCAACACCTAGATCCAAGTTGAAATCTACCTGCGTGATCAGATCATGGGAGGTAGCCGATCTAGATAGATCTAAGCTGAATAACTTGTGACAAAAACTCAAAACAAACTAGATTAAACGGATCAACATAGCAAGATCTAAGTAGATGTGGATAACTTGTGGTAAGAATATAAAACAAACTAAACGGGTTAACCTAGCGAGATCTAACAAATTACCGATAATTGGTGATAAAAGTAACAATAAGTTAGATTAATGGATCAATTAACCTAACAGATTGATAACTTTTATCGATAAAATAGTGAACAAGCTAAACCCGCCGGATGGATCTAACTTGATCGATAACTTTGAATGCTATAGACAGAGGAAGAAGAGATGCACCGTCAACCTGGATCTGCCTCAATTTAAGTCGGAACTTACCAGCAAATGGTGAACGTGCCTGCTCAGAAGAACTCATAAAAGAGAAAAATCTACTGCAACAATGGCGAAGCCGCCTACGATAAAAGTAGATGCGTTGAATGTAAACGTTTTGTTTAGATGTGGTTGATCAAAGTTTACATATGCTGGAGATCTGTTAGTTATAGCCTAAACCAAGACCCAGTTTCTGATACACTGAGATTACAACTTGATAAACAAAAAAACAAAATTTCCTAATTTAAAGACATGAATCTAAAAGATAACTTGCCAACATGATTTGTGTTGGCTCCTTCCTTAGCTCCAGGCTGCGACGCCTATCATTGGCCCAAAGTCCTAATTCGCTTTTTCTTCTTTCTTTACTCCAGCGTCGGCCCATTCTCATTGGCTCCTTGTCCATCAGTTTTTTGCGTGCCAAAATACGGTGTCTACAGTAGATTCTTTGCATTTCGACCAATTTTACTCGGGATCCGTTCTATCATGGCTGCCATCGTTCGACCTTAACACACGAGAGGGGGACAAATGCGAAAAATGGTTTTGTGCGAGTGTGTGCGCCTCTGGTATGCCCCGAGTGAGACCTAACCCACGGCGTGTCTAGGGTCTGGTCTCACTTTGAGACTTGCTTGCGAGAGAAAAATAATAGTTTGGAAAGCATTTTTCTCAAACTTAATAAGGCGAACCAGAACAAACTGTGGACAGGTTAACATGATAGGAAAGGTAAACGAGAAACGTAAGGAAAACTACGTAACTGAGTCAAGGCGAGGACGTGCTAGTGGAGTCTCTCCTTGTCGGTGGCTGACCCTGATGCGCTCCATTAGATCTGACCATGAACTTCCGTCAGCACCTTTGGTTGGGAGCATCGACGGGAGGGTCCCGACCCATTTCCTTGGTGTTCAGATGCATCCATCTGGATCCGGGAAGTCATCTTCCTTCACCTCGGCCTTCCTTGCGCTTCGGCCTGTTTGACAGGAACCGCCGGATGAGGGAGCAGTCTTTGTAGGCGTGCTTGACGGGGTATGCGTGGTTCGGGCACAAGCCATCAAGCTGCTTCTCGAAAAAGTCAGGGGGGTCTGAGCCAGGAGCTCGTCCACCCTTCCGTTAGGCCGTGGTGATGAGCGAGCCCTCGGGCCCCTTCTTTGTTCTTATTCCTATTGAAACCGGTCAGACCCGCCCTCGACGATGAGCTCCTCCCATTTGGCCTTGCCCTTGCTGCGATTGAAGATGGCTCCGACTGTTTCTTCATCTGAGACATGACTCGTGGCGATCTCAAGGAGCTCCTTGGTTGTCCTCCAATTCTTGCGCCTGAGCTTGTGGACTAGGGACTCGTAGGTGGTCCTAGAGTGGAACGCCCCAATGATGTCAGTGTCGGTGACATCGGGTAGCACGTTGCACAGCTTGGAGAAGCGCCGGATGTACTTATGGAGAGACTTTCCTTGCTTCTGCTTGCAGCTCCTAAGGTCACATTGGTTGCGGGGTGCTCGTACATGCCCTGGAAGTTCTCGATGAACACCTCCTTGAGGTCCGACCAATTTTGGATCCGGCTAGCAGGAAGGTGCTCGAGCCATGTCAGCACTGTATCGGTCGGGAATAGTGGCAGGTTGTAAATGATGAAGTAGTCATTGTCCCCACTGCCTGCTCGGCAGGTGAGCCAGTAATCCTCAAGCCAGAGGCTGGGGTTTGTCTCCCCGGTGTACCTCCTGATGTTCGTCGGCGGTCGGTACCGCTGCGGGAATGGGGCGTTGCGGATCCACGAACCGAACACCCTCGATCCTGATGCATCAGGACTTGAGCTCCAATCCTCTGCGCAGTCGGATCATCCACTGCTTATCGGATGGGGTGCGTGGCTTTGTTCGGCCTCATCTCGTTCGGGTTTGTGCCTACGGGCATCGATATGGTGTGATGCACGTCACGGTCCGTGCCAAGATAGCTCTTGACCGGCGCCCTCGGAGGTGTCGGAGCATCGAACTGCGCCTGGTTGGCTGTGACATTCCTGACTCTGGACCCAGGCTGCAAGGGTTAGGCCTGGCTCAAGGCACGCCGCAGGGAGATCGAACTCTCGGCCTGTTGTCATGTTGTGCGTTCCAAGAAGAGCAGCTTGTCGCATTTGCGATGCAGCTCCAGTGTCGTAAGCTTAGGGAGCGCGGCGAGCACCACTGCCGCCACGGCGATGTTCTACCTCAGAATGTTTGTGAATTTATTATCCTCCACATACATCATGCTTATTTATCCACAAATGCATATATTTATAAACTAACATCTCATTTCTTTGTTTTTAAAAACAGGGCTTACCAGCACTACATTAAATTAGGAGGTGCTCATCCTGCCAAGAAAAAAACAGAAATGCCTCTACGCACAAACTCCCCATGCCACAAACAACCTGTTGGTTCCTTGTACTACAGGTATTACATGTGCGAGCATCTTAGAATGCGAGGGAGATACACAACTATGCGAGGGAGATACACAACTGATCCTAAACGTGTAATGGACTACTCTTTATTAGTGATAGAAGTACATATTATTTTTGCGTATATCTAACTCTTGCTTAATTTCTCCACGGATTCAAACTAATTGCATCACCATCCAACAAGGAACGAGGGGCAACTCCATGAGAAAGAACTTCTAGAAGTAGTTGTCGATTTATGTCATTTTATTCATGCATGATGTGATCCACCCAAGGGGCATATTTTTAAATAAAGAACATGAATTAGCAACGGAGTCTAAATATATTGCTCTTCGTGAGTGGGAGAACAAGCAGCACCATGTCTCCTCTAGTATCATTGGTAAATAGAAGAAAAGCATGCATTCAAGCTTCAATTCTAATGATGCTCTGTAATTATAATTATAATTATATATATAATATAATATATATTGTGTGTATTTTATTTCAATATGTTTAATTTTGCATGCATAATTATATATATTTATGAAATATGTTCCATATTGATCGCTATGACATTCGATTGCGAAATATCTTGATACTTCACAATTGGCAAGAATCCAAATTTTAAAAAAATAGTGGGAAATAGATTCGAAAATTTAAATTCAAATCTGTGAATTTTTTAGCGAGATGGGCAATTCTAGGGGTCGGTCATCCTCTCACCCGCCTCTACAAATGCATATTTAGGGGCGGGTGGTGGTGTCACCCGCCCCTGAAAATAGATTTGTTGGAGCGGGGAGGGCGTGACCACCCCTATAAACATATTTCTATGAGCTGTCGCGTTTCCTACCTCTATAAATAGCATTTTTTACCAACCCTTAGAAAAACATTTTTATCTGCCCCTAAAAATCGTTTCCTTAGCAGTGAATGCATAACGTAATTATGAATTGATGCTTTGGATGCTAGGCCCGTCATTTACCTCGCCCCCTTTTTTTGACGCAATGACTTGACCCCATTTTTGTTTTTGACGTAACAAAATTAAAGTACCAGCTTGGTGATCTAGATCCAGACTTAAGACGACTATGGTTAACGATTCAATGCACAACGTGCTTATGAATTGATGCTCGGATGCTATAGGTCCATCATTTACCTCGCGTCCTCGCCCACCTTTTTTTTTTGACGCAATGACTTGATCCCATTTTGTTTTTGACGTAACAAAAGTATCAGCTTGGTGATCTAGATCCAGTCTTAAGACTATGATTAACGATTCAATGCAACGTGCTTTTGAGTTGATGCTCGAATGCTATAGGCCCATCATTTACAGGGCTTTATATATTCCCAGGGGCCAAAGACACTCGGTTCTCCAGAGGACCTCCTACTGAACAATCTTATATAGTTATATATTCGTGTACAATTGAACGCATCATCTGGCATGTGCTTTGGATCTTGGCATCCTGCACATCGCCCTTCTCTGAACCTCCTCGCGTGGAGGTAGTTGCGCATATCGCCCGTGACATCACAGCCATGGCGTCCGTGGCGCGGCTGTCACCCACACACTGCTAAACAAGAATTTTATGTTTACAGCAGAGGTACTACACGTATTGAGGACTTACATTTTTAAAGAATGTAGTAAATAATTAAGATTTAAATTCAGTAACCGATGGTGGATCGGATCCGGTGGTGATTGGTTCTTTATTGCTGAAAAGCAGTGTAGTTCTGGGTAGAACGCGCGCATGATGAGATAATCATTCCCCGTTAGCGTCGGGACAAGTCTTATTGCAACCGAAGGAAAATAAACCAATGATAATTCAATCTATCTATTACTAGTGGGAGACTCATTATGAAGCATCCACGTGTAGCTATACTAGAGAACAAATCATTCGTCGAGGCGTAATATATCGGACAGAACAGTATTAGCATTGGTACTAATTTAGTTTAATATTCAACTGCATGGTAGTCTATACCACGGCTCTTCAAAGTCTAAGGAAGAAAGATTTGTATTCTTCAAAGTTTTTGGCCCAAAAATTATAAGTACCGGACACTACAAGAAACCATTTATTCTGTGATAGAACAATTCCGTCATAGATAGCTGAAAAATCGTCATAAAACAGTTGTAAGGATCGATGGACCAAGAGGGGGTGAATTGGGCCTTTTTCAAAATTCTAAACCAAGGTAAAGCAATCTTAACCTATGCAATACTAATAATGCTCAATTCACCAACCGGCTAGCTAAGCAAACTACACAAGCTTACAAAGATACAACTAGATATGAAACTAAGCAAGGTAGAGCTAAGCTATGATCTCTAAGGTCAAGCACATGAATAATTGCATGAAAGTAAGTGTTTGAAAGTAAAGAGTGTGCAAGAGACAACCGAATTTTTTTCCCGTGGTGTCGATGTGTTGGCACACACCCCTAATCCACGTTGTGACACTCACTAAGAGTTTTGTCACCTCCCAAGTCACCGAGACGAGGGCGCTCACTAAGAGTCTCCGTTTACCATCCCGGCGTGGTGGAGATCAAGCCACGTACAATCTTCTTCTCCGGGCTCCCACAATCCTTGGCAAGCTCCGCGAGAAACACCTCGATCACCAAGATCACCTAGGTGATGCCAATTACCAAGAGTAACAAGCTAGGGCCTTCACTTGAGTAAGAACCGATCACCAAGAACGGATGCACACAAGCTTCTCTCTACTCAAGTCCTTAGCCTTAGCCTTGCTTCTTGAATGATTGAATGATCAATTTAATGGAAGATGAAGCTTAAGGTGGCTCTTGACTATAGTATGAGTGTTTGGATGTTGCCTGGTGTCAAGAGTAGCAAAATGACCCATTGGAGGGGTATATATAAGCAGCTCACACGGATAGAGCCGTTGGAGAAAAGCTGCCAGAAAACTGTTTAGCGCCGGTTAATCTGACGTACCTCCAATAGTCAGCGTCGGTTTAACCGATGAATGTAAACTGCCCATTCTGAAAACTAGCCGTTACAACTTGGGCAGATTAACCGACGTATCATCGGTTTAACCGGTGAGTGTAGTTGTCCACTGATCAACTGAAAAACCAAGTCTCTGGACAACTGCACCGACGTAAACTCAAAACCATCGTCGGTTTAACCGGTGAGTACAACTTCAGAAATCCCTGGAAAAACCATCTCACTGGTCAATTGCACCGACGTCTCAATTCAAACATCGTCGGTTTAACCGGTGTATAGAACCTTGAAACACCCTGGAAAAACCAACTGTGGACTAATGCACCGACGTTAAATTCAAACACGTCGGTTTAACCGGTGTGTTGACTTGTCCAGACTCTGCTGACTTCGTTTAACCGACGTATAGAAAAATGAAAGCGTTGGTTAAACCGGTGTTAAAGACTTTTTCTGATTTTGCCTTCTCTGATTTGAGTCTTGAATGAAATCCAAATATTCTTGAGATATAGGTTGAAAGCCACTTATTTGAACTTCTAGGAACCTGAGTGACCATAGTGTGCATCCATTTTTGATTTGACCATGTCCATGCTCAAGTTACTTGGCCTTAACCCCTCTTAATAGTGCGATCACTACAAAACTATAAAACCTATACTAACCTAAGTGTCCTTCTCAACCTTATGACACTTAGGATTAGAAAGATCCTTAGTCTTGACATATATTAGAGTTGAAAACCGAGATCGCCTTTTTGGATAACGAAATTGAGGGGCCTCTTTTGACATATGACCAAATGAGCGATAATGATCTATTAAGCTGCACAAACTCATTAGTCACAATAATGATTGTCATTAATCACCGAAACATACCTTGAGGGCCTAGATGCTTACAATCTCCCCCTTTTTGGTGATTGATGATAACACAAACATAAATAACAAGAGAGCGAGAAAGATAAAACATGAGAAACACTAGCAAACACAAAAAAATGGACCAAAGAGCTCAACGGCTCAAACGAAATCCATAGATATGTCTCAAAGCACAGCATACTCAAGCGTCAAATGTACATATCCATGAATTAACATCAAATGATAATAAAACACCAAGGTCCTGAAACTACGAGCTCTCTCTAACTCTACACTCCCCCTGACTCCAACTCCCCCTGACTCTCTCCCCCTTTGGCGTCAAAGCACCAAAAAGGCAAGCTACTGATCCGGCTGTCGCGGCACGGCGAGGAAGCGGTCCGGGTCATCGTCGTCATCGTCGTCGGACGGTGTACCCTCGGTGACAGACGGGAGCTGCTGGTCAGAGCTGCCTGCTGGATCTGAACTGACTGGGGGTGTAGCTATCGTCGAGGCTCTCGTGCTGGCACTGCCTGGAAGAGGGTCCGTAGAAGTGGTAACCGGCTCAGCAGAAGATGTGTCAACATCTGAAGTAAGTGCTGAGGCTGCCGGCTGTGTCGACTGCTGAAGCAAAGAAACCCTCTCCTCCTCCCCCTGAAGGTAGTGTCTGTGGTACGACTGGGAGGGCGACTGACTGGACTGCTGAAGGAGAGTCCTGGAAGAGTGAAGTCGCTGGTAGTGGTGAGAAGAGTGGATGACCGGCAGACCCAAGTAGTGCGGACATCGAGAGCGTGGTCTCCGGTGTCGCCGTAGTCACTGGAGCAGCAGTAGGAGCTGGAGCTGGAGTGGCTGCAAGCTGATGTGCTCCAACGCCCTAAAGGCCTGGCTGTCCTGGCTGCTGCGGGGCGAGTCCGGTGTGAGTGTAAAGCTGAGTAATCATCCCGAACATCGCCATCATGCCCTGCTGCATCTGCTGAAACTGAGCGTCTGTCCTCTGAGAGACTCTGTCGATAAGCCCGACAAACCGCTCCTCCGCTGCAGCACGCTCTCGGGCGGCCTCTCTCTGAATGGCTGCGAGCTGGGCCTCATGGGCTCTCCTGGCCTCCTCCTGTGCTATCCGATCCTCTCGCTGCTGAGTGACCAGCTGCTGAAGTAGAGAGGTAAGCTCGGACGGCTGAGTCACCTGAGACTCTGTGACTGTAGCAGCAGCAG
The DNA here is from genome assembly GCF_016808335.1 of Panicum virgatum. Classification (NCBI taxonomy): domain Eukaryota; kingdom Viridiplantae; phylum Streptophyta; class Magnoliopsida; order Poales; family Poaceae; genus Panicum; species Panicum virgatum. Next base: position 19,755,013 of record NC_053148.1, on the reverse strand, counting down.
GTGACTCTGGGACTGGCTCTCTGGACCCGCTGCCTCATGGTCATGACTAGCTGGGGCTGCAGCAGGGAAGTACTCGACGTCCTCGGAGGAGTCTGACTCAAGCTCAGACCAGTGTATCTCATCATCTCCTCCGGGAAGCTGGGCCTCGGCAGCTAGCAGTGCCTCATCCTCCTGTGCCACTCGGGCCTGTGCCTCAGGTGACAACTGTGCCATGGCAGCTCTATCAGCCTGTCTGCCTCTCCTCCGGTCCTGTGGTGCTGTCGGACGGTAAACTGGGAACCGGGGAGCCTCGTCCTGACTGTAGACTGCACTGACGGGTGACTCAGCTGGCACGATCATAGAACAGATATAGCTGATCCAGTGAGCATACGGAAACTGTCGCACAACACCCATCCCGTCAGTGATCACATCCTCGATCTCAGCCAAAATGAAGTCAACAATATCGAACGGCTCGTGAGTGAGGATGTGTAGGAGCAGTAGCTGCTGCAGACCAGTAAAACCCTCTGGGTAGCCACTCCTCGGTAACAGAGTCCTCCGGAGTGCCATGTGTACTGCATACGCCTCTGGGGTCAGCAAGCTGGGCACTCTGGCATACGACGCTGGAAATGGCTGGCGGAAGCACTGAGAGATCGCCTCGTGAGAATGTGCAATCCCGCCAATCATAGCTCTGCGCGGTGGATCTGCGTCTCCGTATACCATCTCGTGCAGGGAGACGTCAACCAAGTCAACTCCAAGTATCCCTGCTATCATCGCTCTCGACAGACCAAAGACCTGGCCTCCAAAAACAAAGTGTACGGCTCTACGCTCCGGAGCTATCCAGGCTGTGGCATAGAAAACTCTGACCCAGTCCTCGATATATCTATTCTGCTCTATCTGGAGTAACCTGGGCAGGCCTCTGAAGTGAGCAAAGTGATCTCTGACGTCTGCTCCCCCAGTGGCTGTCCTCAGTGACACCCAGTCAAGCACTCTGTGCAGGAAGATCCTGTGGCCCGCCTCTGGTAGGTCTCGTAGAAACTGGCCTGAAGAAGCGTCCAGAACCTATGGTCGACCCTACTGTCACGGGTCACGGGGAACCAGTCCTCCTCCTGAACACTCCACCTGAGCCTCTTGACCTTCACCGCATTGGCCTTGGTCAAGTTCTGGAGCAGCACACCTGGCTCCAGACGCACAACAGTGTCCATACGGAACACTGCGCGCTCGGCCTCTAGGGCCTCGGCTCTACGAGCTGCTGCTGCGGACCTGCGAGGCTGCTGTGGCTGGTGACCTCCTCGCGTCCTCGGTCCAGTGCGATGCTCGGTCGCCGGAGAAGACTCTCCTGCTGGGGACGTCTGCCGAGTGCGGCCAGAACGTCGTAGAGTCGGTGACTCCTGTGTGCCCTGCCCCTGAGACTGCTCAGACTGCTCTGCCACTGAATCTGCATCTGACTCCACAGCTGAATCTGAGTGATCTGTCTCTACTGCTGCCTCGGTCATGGCTCTGGTGGCCCTGGCACCTCTGACTCTGCCCATACCTCGACCTCTGCCCCTGCCCCTGGCTGGCGGATCCCTGATTGCGAACGGGCGAGCACGGCCTGACGCCTGCTCCTCGGCGGCCTTGGCCACCATCTCAGCCCTCTCGGCCTCTCTCTCTGCACGAGTCCGCTTGCGGACGGGCTTCTCGACAACTACCTCCTTTCCCTTCCTCTTTTCGCGACCCATCTCGATCAGGCAAAAACTCGAACACCTGGTGAGCGTGGAGCGGCTGCAGCTGCGGTGTGACAGGCGTGGCTGCGTGGGCGCTGCGCAAGCAGTGAGCAAGTGGCGGTGTGGCGCGTGGGCGATGCAGGCGGCGGTGGTGTCCGGGCGGCGGCGTGGAACGGCAAAGGCGGCGGCGTCGTGCGGTGCTGCTGCGAGGTGAGCAGCGCGGGCGCGTGCAGGTGGTGCACAGGCGGCGTGAGTGACGCGCGCGCGTGGAGCTTGTAGGACGCGGCGGCTGTGGCAGAGCGGCGACGGCGAGTGGTGGCGGCACGGAGGCGGGTGTGGAGCGGCGGCGGCGTGAGACGGGAGGAGACGGGCGGAACAGAGAGGAAAAGAGAAACCGACGGCCCGCACAAGACACATATATGACAAGTGGGCCCTGCAAATTTTCCTTAACGCCGGTTAAACCTATGACTAGGTTTAGAACGCCGGTTGATTGCATCGGTGCAGTTCACCCGAGACTCAGCACAAAATCCATCTGAACGCTGGTTGATCCGATGATATGCAAGTTGAACTCGCCGGTTAAACGCTGCTAACACCGGCTGATTGCTGGGACAGAACTTCATTACGTTCACCGGTTGATCCGATGTCCTGACTTTTGCATACGCCGGTTGAACGCCTGAAACTGACTGAGCTGAGACACAACTTAGTAACGCCGGTTAAACCGATGAGTTAAAAACCTTTGAGCGTCGGTTTAACCGGTGAACCCGAAAACCCTTATCTCAGCTCACTCTTCTATGCTAAGTCCAATAAACTTATAAAACTCAAATAAACTCAAGTTAATGGACTTGCATAGGCGACTTTACCCCTCAAAATAAATAGGATAGCACACTAGCTTAAATAGTTTTCTTTTTGAATACAAGGAAAAGCCGCAAAGCGAGACAAAGCACCAAATAAAATATATGAGCCTTGTCATAGGAATATTGAAGATAGAGAGCTTCAAACTCATTATGACATGACTCACTAGGCAATAACGCACCTAACACTTTGCTCTTTTCACTTTTCATGAATTAAGATCTTGTATATGAAACAAGTCTCATTTTCATCAAGTGATCTCCTTTGTGACCCTTACGCATGCAATGATGGTGCAAGCTACAACCACATGCGAAAGTGAAGTAAACATGAAGTGCACATCTATATGACAAGAAATGTATAACAAGAATTTAAGTTCTACTTGTCAAGTTTGAACCCACGGGAAGGTTCTTTATGATGAGCCTTTCTACAAGCCTAGAGGAAAACAAGTGGACCACCACCTCTAGCTAAGCCCTTGCTCATCACTATCTTACCATGGTTAGACAAGTGTCCTATATGTATGCATTTTTCTATATGACATGGCAACTTACATGACGTTTGCCGTATCTAACACATTAAACTCATTCCTTAGTCTAACAAAAGTACTATCGTCTAAAGGTTTTGTGAAAATATCCGCCAATTGCTCCTCGGATCTCACACCTTGAAGAGATATGTCTCCTTTGGCTTCGTGATCACGCAAGAAGTGATGGCGAATATCAATGTGCTTTGTGCGAGAGTGTTGAACTGGATTTTTGGTAATTTTTACGGCACTTTCATTGTCACAAAGGAGTGGTATCCTATCTAGTTTCACACCAAAGTCCAAAAGGGTTTGCTTCATATATAGGATTTGGGCACAACATGCACCGGCCGCTATATATTCCGCTTCCGCGGTGGACAAAGCCACGGAATTTTGCTTCTTACTCGACCAAGAAACTAGAGAACGCCCAAGCAAGTGGCAACCCCCGGAGGTACTCTTGCGATCCACACGGCTTCTGGCAAAGTCTGAATCCGAGTATCCCAAGAGATCTAAGCTAGCGCCTTTGGGGTACGACAAGCCTATGCTAGGGGTGTGCTTGAGATACCGAAGGATCCTATTCACAGCCGAAAGGTGTGATTCCTTTGGGTTAGCTTGAAAGCGGGCACATAAGCACACACTAAACATTATATCGGGCCTAGATGCGGTAAGGTAAAGCAAAGACCCTATCATAGAACGATAGAGGGATTGATCAACCGGTTTACCGTCCACATCCAAGTCGAGATGCCCTTTGGTTGCCATGGGTGTCTTGATTGGCTTGCACTCATCCATCTTGAACTTCTTTAAGATATCTTTAGTATACTTTTCTTGATGGATGAATGTCCCTTCCTTCATTTGTTTGACTTGAAAACCAAGGAAGAAGGTCAATTCGCCAATCATGGACATCTCGAATTCCCTAGACATCATGGTAGCAAACTCATGGCTTAGTGAATCATTAGTTGAGCCAAAGATAATATCGTCAACATAAATTTGACAAATAAAAAGATCCCCATTGACGTCTTTTGTGAACAATGTGGTGTCCACCCTCCCGATCTTGAAGCCTTGCATGATTAGGAAGTCACGAAGCCTCTCATACCAAGCCCTTGGAGCTTGTTTGAGCCCATAGAGTGCCTTGTGCAACCTATAAACATGGTTAGGATTCCTCGGATCTTCAAACCCGGGAGGTTGCTCAACATAAACAAGTTCGTTAATAACGCCATTTAAGAATGCACTTTTCACATCCATTTGATATAACTTAATATTGTGATGTGAAGAGTAAGCAAGAAGGATGCGGATAGCTTCAAGTCTTGCGACCGGAGCAAAAGTTTCACCAAAATCGAAACCTTCGACTTGAGAAAACCCTTTTTCCACAAGTCTTGCTTTGTTGCGTATCACCACCCCATATTCATCTTGCTTGTTTCGAAAGACCCACTTAGTGCCGATGATGTTCTTGTCTTTTGGAGGAGCTTCGAGGACCCAAACTTCATTGCGGGAGAAGTTGTTCAATTCTTCTTGCATGGGCATCACCCAATCCGAGTCCTCAAGTGCTTCCTCTATGCTAGTGGGTTCAATACAAGAAACAAACGAGTAATATTCGCAAAATGAAGCATGCTTAGAGCGAGTTCTTACTCCCTTGGATGGACTTCCAATGATTTGACCAATTGGATGATCCTTGGAGATACGACCATGCTTCACTAGCGGTACTTGCGTGGATGCTTGTTGGGGTGGATCATGGGTGACTTGCGCTTGTGGTGGAACAATTTGCTCTTCTTGTTCTTGGACTTGGGGTGTTGGCGTTGGCACATTTTCTTGAGGTTGTGGATCATCTTTTTCTTGATCTTCATCCACTTGGGGTGCCGTGGAGGTGCTTGGTGTAGACAAGGAAGGTCCTCCCCCTTGATCATTGCCTTCATGCACCTCTTCCGGCTTGATATCCCCAATGGACATATTCTTCAAAGCTTCATCAATCTCGTCATCACCTACATTGTCATAGCCAACAACCTCCTCTTGGGAGCCATTAGATTCATCAAACTCCACATCACATGTTTCTTCAACTAACCCGGAGGTTTGATTGAATACTCTATATGCTTTGGAGTTTGATGCATAACCAAGAAAGAAACCTTCATCACATCTACTCTCAAACTTACCAAGCCTTTTCTTCTTGTAAATAAAGCATTTGCAACCAAAGACTCGAAAGTAGGATATATTTGGTTTCTTCCCGGTGATGAGCTCATATGGAGTTTTCTTGAGGAGTCGGTGAGGATACACTCGGTTGGATGCATGACACGCCGTATTGATTGCTTCCGCCCAAAACTTCTCGGACGTGCCATAATCATCCAACATTGCTCTTGCTAGAGTGATGAGTGTCTTGTTCTTTCTTTCCACCACTCCATTTTGTTGAGGCGTGTAGGTGGCGGAGAACTCATGCTTGATGCCCTCTTTATCGCACCATTCTTCAATCTTCATATTCTTGAACTCGGTGCCGTTGTCACTCCAGATCTTCACAATTGGGGAGTTGTACTCCCTTTGAGCTCTTCTTGCAAATATCTTGAAGACTTCCGGAGTTTCACCCTTATCGTCTAGAAACATGACCCAAGTATAATGTGAAAAATCATCAACAATTACTAGGCAATAGAGGTTACCACCAATGCTCTTGTATGTAGTTGGACCAAAGATATCCATGTGAAGTAGCTCGAGCGGCTTGGAGGTAGACAACATCGTCTTGATGGGATGATGTGTTGCAACTTGCTTCCCGGCTTGACATGCTTTGCATAATTTGTTCTTGTCAAAGGTAACGTCCTTCAAGCCGGTGATCATCCCTTTCTTGTGGGCTTTCATGAGGTTGCTCATGCCAATATGAGCAATTCTTCTATGCCAAAGCCACCCAAGTGACGACTTGGTGAAGAGGCATGTCATGGTGCTTGTTTGCTTTGAAAAGAAATCCACCAAGTAAATGTTGCCATGCCTAAACCCCGTGAATACCATTGACTTGTGTTCTTCAAGAGTTACTACAACACCATTCTTGTCAAAGGTACACGTTAGTCCAAGATCACATAATTGAGCAATAGAAATAAGATTAAAACTTAGTGCTTCTACAAACAAGACATTAGAAATAGATAAATCTTTAGAGATAGCTATTCTACCCAAACCTAAGACTTTCCCCCTTGAGTTGTCACCATAGGTGACATGTTCATGATCGCTGGGGTCTTCAAGAGAGGTGAACATGCTATCATTGCCGGTCATGTGTTGAGAGCAACCGCTATCAAGTACCCAATGTTTTCCACCGGCTTTGTAGTTCACCTACACACATGAGAATCATTGTTGAGTTTTTGGAACCCAAGCAAGCTTTGGGCCTTGCACATGTGTGACAAGACTTTTGGGAACCCAAAGTTGCTTGGGGAGCTTCTTCTTTGACTCCTTAGTGAGTTTGCCAATGATTTTGGCCTTCACCTTGCCCTTCACTTTACTCAAGAGAAAATGATTATTTTGAAACATTGATGAGTAATTCTTGGGTAAATTAGGAAGAGGACGTGATGGTAAAGTGCACTCCCTAGTGTGGTGCCCAGTGACTTGGCAATGTTGGCAATATGAACCAACTTCCTTGATGAAGCTAGTCTTGATCTCCGGAGAAGGAGTAGTAGCTATGTTTGGCTCTGAAAATGAACCAAGACCACTCTTGCCATAGTCACGGGCATTGTTGAAGAGAATCTCCTTGTGGATGTATTCTCCTCTTGAGAGCTTCTCCACACTACTCTTGAGGCTTGCCACTTGATCCATCAATTCCTTTTCCCTAGAAGGTGCAAGCTCGGGCAAAGCATTAGTAGCATTTTCATTGATGAGTAGGTCATCACATGAAGTAGAAGCATTGACTTTTACCAAATTTTCATTGGTAGAGTTCTCAAGACTTGAGTCAATGGCTTCATAGGCAAATTCAAGTTCTTGATACTTGTGAGCCAACTCCCTATGCTCTTGTTTAAGCTTTTTGTGGCTCTCTTCAACTTGCTTAGCAAGTACAAGTGACTCATTATGCTTTTTGAGCAAGCCATTGTACTTGCCAAGCAAATCAGAGTGGGCAAGCTCTAACTTGGCATGAGTGCTCTCAAGAACCTTGACTTTACCCTTTTCCCTCTTGATAACGGATGTATACTCATTAATGAGGTTAGCAAACTCATTAGGGTCAAGCTCATCATCACTATCATCTTCACTCTCACATACCTTAGAGTTACCTTTGGCCATGAGGCACATTGGAGGTGGAGGTAGCGATGGTTCTTCATTTGTGAGGGCGATGGTGACGATATCTTATTCCTCATCGCTTGACTCTTCGCTTGATGAGACATCGGTCACCCATTCTTGTTTTTCTACCAAGAAGCTTCTCTTGGTGTTGCCCTTTTTCTTTGGGAAGAGCTTGGTCTTCTTGTCATGGCTCTTTTTCTTCCCAAGTTTCTTGTTTTTGTTCTTCCTTTCTTTTTCTTCATCATCGCTTGTATCATGGCAATGCTTGCTCTTGTTATCCTTGTCTCTTTTGTCCGGCTTGGGGCAATTTGGACGGATGTGACCTTTTTCTCCACAATTGTAGCAAATTTTGTTCTTGACATCCATTGGCCGGAACATTCTTCTTTTAGAGTCAAAGTTAAAACCCTTCTTATTGATCTTGTCATTTAAGTGTGTGAACTTTCTCATAATGATAGCAAGTTCTCCATCATCTTCAACATCGGATGAGCTTTCATGATGATCATCTTCTTCATTGCTTGATCTTGATTCTTGCTTGATCATCTTGAGCTTGCGGGATTTGTTTGCCTTGGTCTTTAGAGAAATTGATTTGCTTGAAGTTGGCTCTTCGGACATACCAAGGATACCCATTTCATGAGCGCAAATTTCGCCCACAAGCTCTCCCACTTCCATTGTATCAAGATTCTCTTTTTGAAGCATAGCATTGATGATGTTATACTTGGGCTTCGGTAGGAGCATGAGAATCTTGCGGTTGATGGAGCCACTGTCAATTTTAGAAACTTCAAGAGCATTAATGTCCTTGACAATGACATTCAAGCGAGAATACATATCATTGCAATTTTCATGAGCTAACATCTTAAAGGAATCATATTTAGCTCTAAACAAGTGATACTTTTGCTCACGACTTTTGTAGAGCCTTCATGAATTTCAATTAGCTCTTTCCAAATATCACTTGCTAAGTCTATGCCATTTACTCTAGCAAAGACTTCCTCACTAATGGCTTCGAAAATTGCATTTCTAGCCTTTGCATTCCATTTTAATTGTTCCGTGGTGGGAGTTCCGGTGAACCCGGTCTTAGTTGCCAACCACACTTCGGGGGCAATCGCATCAAGATATGCGGCCATGCGAACTTTCCAATAAGCAAAGTTCTTGCCCTCGAAGTGAGGCGGCGAACCACCCATCTTTGCCATAGCTCTAGGCGGTGAAGCCTAATGATCCAAATGAGCAACGAGGCTCTGATACCAATTGTAAGGATCGATGGACCAAGAGGGGGGTGAATTGGATCCTTTTCAAAATTCTAAACTAAGGTAAAGCAACCTTAACCTATGCAATACTAGTAAGTGCTTACAAAGATACAACTAGATATGAAACTAAGTAAGGTAGAGCTAAGCTATGATCTCTAAGGTCAAGCACATGAATAATTGCATGAAAGTAAGTGCTTGAAAGTAAAGAGTGGGCAAGAGACAACCAGATTTTTTCCCGTGGTGTCGATGTGTTGGCACACACCCCTAATCCACGTTGTGACACTCACTAAGAGTCTTGTCACCTCCCAAGTCACCGAGACGAGGGTGCTCACTAAGAGTCTCCGTTCACCATCCCGGCGTGGTGGAGATCAAGCCACGTACAATCTTCTTCTCCGGGCTCCCACAATCCTTGGCAAGCTCCGCGAGAAACACCTCGATCACCAAGATCGCCTAGGTGATGCCAATCACCAAGAGTAACAAGCTAGGGCCTTCACTTGAGCAAGAACCGATCACCAAGAACGGATGCACACAAACTTCTCTCTACTCAAGTCCTTAGCCTTGCTTCTTGAATGATTGAATGATCAATTTAATGGAAGATGAAGCTCAAGGTGGCTCTTGACTATAGTATGAGTGTTTGGATGTTGCCTGGTGTCAAAAGTAGCAAAATGACCCATTGGAGGGGTATATATAGGCAGCTCACACAGATAGAGCCGTTGGAGAAAAGCTGCCAGAAAACTGCTTAGCGCCGGTTAATCCGACGTACCTCCAATAGTCAGCGTCGGTTTAACCGATGAATGTAAACTGCCCATTCTGAAAACTAGCCGTTACAACTTGGGCAGATTAACCGATGTATCATCGGTTTAACCAGTGAGTGTAGTTTTCCACTGATCAACTGAAAAACCAAGTCTCTGGACAACTGCACCGACGTAAACTCAAAACCATCGTTGGTTTAACCGGTGAGTACAACTTCAGAAATCCCTGGAAAAACCATCTCACTGGTCAATTGCACCGACGTCTCAATTCAAACATCGTCGGTTTAACCGGTGTATAGAACCTTGAAACACCCTGGAAAAACCAACTGTGGACTAATGCACTGACGTTAAATTCAAACACGTCGGTTTAACCGGTATGTTGACTTGTCCAGACTCTGCTGACTTCGTTTAACCGACGTATAGAAAAATGAAAGCGTCGGTTAAACCGGTGTTAAAGACTTTTTCTGATTTTGCCTTCTCTGATTTGTGTCTTGAATGAAATCCAAATATTCTTGAGATATAGGTTGAAAGCCACTTATTTGAACTTCTAGGAACCTGAGTGACCATAGTGTGAATCCATTTTTGATTTGACCATGTCCATGCTCAAGTTACTTGGCCTTAACCCCTCTTAATAGTGCGATCACTACAAAACTATAAAACCTATACTAACCTAAGTGTCCTTCTCAACCTTATGACACTTAGGACTAGAAAGATCCTTAGTCTTGACATATATTAGAGTTGAAAACCGAGATCGCCTTTTTGGATAACGAAATTGAGGGGCCTCTTTTGACATATGACCAAATGAGCGATAATGATCTATTAAGCTGCACAAACTCATTAGTCACAATAATGGTTATCATTAATCACCGAAACATACCTTGAGGGCCTATATGCTTACAACAGTGTCTATGACAGTTTTGTGAACCGTTATGTATTGAGCATCACAGATTAAATCGCGTGACGGTTTAACAGAATCCGTCACAGATTGAACAATCCGTGATGGTTTGTAACCATCATAGATTGGCCTTGAACCCGCAGAGCCCAGCCCAGATTCAATGTTTGTGATGAAAATAAACGTCACAAACTCCGTCACGGATGCAATAGTGGGGTGACATGGATGCTGTCATGAATGTCTACATGGCTAATGACATGGCATGTTGTGCTGACATGAAATTGATGTGGATGATGACATGGACACTGACATGGATGATGATGTCATCATGGAGGCCCATTTATTGACAGGCCAAAATGAGCACAGACCATTTTTTCAAGGGGAGTGCAGCCCATTTATTAGCAGGCCAAAATGATTACCGGGCCAAATGTTCCTAGGCCCACCGGCACACTAAATTCAACAAAATATATGGCCCAATAAATTTGAACAGCTCATTTTTCACAACCATTTCAGCCTAGCCCAAGAGAAACCATACCATATGACAGCAATAATTTTTTGGCACAATAATCAGTTTCAATATTACACAGATACATCATCTCTAGTTTTCATCCAGATATAAACACATCCAGCAATCTTGAAATTGAACATGACAACAAACAATGTTGCAGAACAAATCCAATCCCATGGCACATAGGCACTCGACCAAAAACAGTAAAACACAGCAGCGAGCAGCAGCAAAATGGTAGCAGTGGTACAGCAAAACAACATATGCAGTTGCTTAACTTCGTCGAACCTGACTTAGCACTAGTTCAAGTTTCGCTTCCAGCTCAGCTTGCTTCATTGTCAAATCATCAATCTGTCTATGTTGGGTGTTGATAATCGACCGAAGTTCAGCATTCTCTGCTTGCAGATCTGGGACAGCACCATTCTATTCACTGGATGTAGGTCGTGCAATCTCGATCCCCACATTGTGAAGGAACAGATTCTTTCGTGTTTTCTCAGCAAGCACATCAGCTAATCAGCTACAACCTGATTCACAGCCTTGGGTGCTTCACTTTTTGTAGTTGTAGATAACTTGCTCTCCATTTGAGCCTAGCAAGCAAGCAGCAAACACGGTTCATGATCATTAGCTATAGATTGAAAATGATCATTTGAAATAGCATCATTTAGAAGCTGGCTTACAATTGCAGCCTGCACAACAGGTGTGTAGCCCTTCGTTTTCTTCGTGTAGCCATATGTTCGGTTTCTTGTAGCTTATTCCTTCTACTTTTGAAAAAGTCTATTTCTAGTCAGTCAACTATGAGTTTTTGACCTTCCAACTTTAAAATCGGGTCTTCTTGACCATCTAACCATAAAACCATTCACATGTGGCCATGTGGCTAATTCGAAGGGTGGTTCCACTGACATGGACAATTTGTGGTAATGAGCCCACATGTAAGCATCTTTCCTCTCTTCTCTCTCCTCTCTTTCTCTTTCTTCTCTCCCCCTCTCTTGCCACTACGAGAAATCATTTAATCTGTGATGGATTTTACGTGATGTTTTCAGAGAACGCCATAAATATGCTAATGGCCCATCTGGGCTTGAGTTTGGGCCTAGATTCCATTACAGACCTCCGATACCGTCGTAGAGTGAATATAAAAAATGGTCATAGATGGCATGGACACGCCCATCATAGTGATAGAAAATAATATCGTTCATTAAATAATATTGTAGATGGTATGGGCCCACCCATTAGTCTAAGATACGAGTTCACATATTCATGTAAGTTGGACGCTGAAATGTTGAAGAAAAAATAAATAAATAAACTGGAAGCCGAAATGGTGAAGACAAAAGAATTATGCTTGGCTAGGATTCGACCTTCAGACCCCAAAGGGGTGGTAAAGGGTCTTAATTTTTAGCCTAGATAATCTAAGGGCCGGGCACTAAAAGGACCGGCCTCTAATCTTATATAATTTTAAACTAAAAATGTTAAGGGCTAAGTTAGAGAGTATTGGGGCCATGACTCATTACCACCCCTACGCCCAGGCTCGTGAGCGCCAAGTCACCTGGCCGCCACAAAATTCACCCAAAAATTGCAACTGAGGCAGGGTGCGAACCCTGCACGTGGGGCTTAGGGTGGAGCGCACAACCATCAGGCTATCTCGGGCAAAATTTGTTGTTTAGATGTAATTAAATTCTAGTGCGCCACATGGATGCAGGATGATGTTTGAATTGCCCCTAACAAAAATTTAAAATTATGAAGATGCCATTATGTGTTTTTTTGGCTAATCTTGTGCTGGAATTATATTGCTGAGATGGGCTTTGTGGGTTGGAATTGTAATCTGAAAGGGGCTGTGGTGGGCTAGAATTTTTACAGGCTATGCAGATCTAGTGGGTTACAGATGTGGCCACGTCATAATCCACATAGGCAGACACGTCATCATCCATGTAGTTGGCCATGTCATCATCCACGTTAGGGTCCATGTCAGCAGCCACGTCACGTGGCTATACAATCTATGATGACTTTTATGATGTTTATTTTCATCACAAACTCTGGGCCTTAGCTGGGCTACACGGGCTCAAAACCAATCTATGAAGGTTAAGAAACGTCATGGATTGCTTCAATCTGTGATGCTTTGCTAAAACCATCGATCGATTTAATCCGTGACGCTTAATCCATGATGCTATCCAAAGTCATCATAGACCCTATTTTATGATGTTTTTTACCTGTGATGAATTTTTTCATCACTAATTAAATAGATTCTTGTAGTGTGCCCAGGCGGCCCGATCACAAAGGGGTAGGGGGGAGGACCATTGGCGGCTTGCAGGCAGAGGCGATCAAGCTTCTTGAAGTGGCAGTGGCTCACGGCCTAGACCCCAGCCAATGGCGGTTGGACCTGAGCTTCTCAGGGCGGCGGTTAGACATCATCTTCACCCAGATCTCAAGAATAAAAAAATGATGGAAGAGAACCCTAGACAACTTTGGGTTGCACTCAAAGAATGCTATGATCAACAGAAGGCAATCTTTTTGCCAGAAACAAGATGAGAGTGGTCTCTACTTCATCTTATGGATTTCAAATTTATTGCAGAATATAACTCTGCCGTTCACAAGATTTTTTCCAAGCTTCATTTTGTGTGATCAACCTAGGGCTGGGCATTCAGTTCTAATCGAACTGATCGGTTCTGTTCCATGGTTCTTTCAAAAATTTGGTTCCTATGAAATAGGAACCGATCTGTTCTTCTCAGTTTTGGGAACCGACAAATTTTGGTTTTGGTTCTTTCGACTCGGTTCCGGTTCTAACCGAGGGAACCAAAAATTTTCAGAAAGCAAAAAAAAGCCCATTCAACTGCTTGGCCTCGTCCTCGACCTTTGACAACTTGCAGCTGATGAACCTCTTGATGGAGAAGAAGGTGTTCTCGCCTTCTCAGGGTTGATGACGGACTGGCGCTTGGCTATCTAGCCGATCAGGTGCTCCTCGATCTTGGTACAGGGAACGATAGAGGGCTTGGTGCGCGCACCCTCGACGTTGGTGACGATGGTGGGCTTGCCATCCGCCATGGTGGCGGCGATGGCGGAGTTGGTGGTGCCTCGGGTGACCCACAACGTGACGCCCCCAAGAGCCCCGCGGGCTGATGCACACATCGGCACCGCCACCAGCTGATGGCCCAAGAAGGGCTAGATTCGGTGATTAATAGTTTTCGTCACTGTGAAGACCAAATTCATCATAAAGAAAGAAAGAAAGTTTTGTGATGAATTTGTGACGAATTTCAACCCATAAAAAAATGGAGCGTCAAGTTTTTTTTTCGGTGATAAAATGGGCACAAACATCACAAAACTGATTTTTTTGTGATGAAAAAACTTTCACCACAAAATCTTTTTTGGTTCTATGACGTGTCACAGAAATGATACATTACGCACGATTCGTGTCCACATCAACGCTGTTAAGTGATGTGGCCAAGACACGCTAGCACTCCATGTGGTTTCATCCACACTGGCAGGTGATATGTCGAGCAATTCGTGTCGCAAAGAGGATTCCACGTGGTGAGACTATGCAAGTCCACGTGTCATTTTGTTACGAGGCCACTTGTCATTTTCACATTTGTCGACGTGTCATTTTGTTGTGCTGTCACATGTCCTTCCTTGGTTCACCCACGTGTCTTTTACTGGGTGAACCATATGTCATTTTCGTATTATTCCACATGATATTTATTGATCCATGTGTCTTATGCCTATTGGTCCATGTGTCAATTCCATAGTGCTGCACATGTCATTTTCCTGCTATTCCATGTGTCAACTTTTGGTTGTTACACGTGTCGTTTTCCTAGAGTGCCACGTTTCTTTTTCTTATTGGTCCACCTGTCTTATGCCTATTGGTCCATGTGTCAGTTTAGGGTGCCCATGTGTCATTTTCCAGTTGTTCCACGCGTCGTTTTCCTAGAGTTCCACATGTCAATTTCTGACCAGCCCACATTTCCATTTATTGAAGACATGTTCTTTTCTTGATGTTACATGTGCCATACATGTCATACACACAGAACCATTTCATCACATAACACCAAATGATACAACAGAATTATGTGTCAGAATGTATGCCCCATATAAGTTACAACCAAATAAATTCATCACACCACCACAATTAGTAGACTAACTATTCAGAACTGGAGGTCACAACAACAGTTCCACACACTTATGATTAGGGCGAGAAAAGGTACAGGGGTGCTCACCTGCAAGATTCTCTTAAGGATGATTGCTCTCTACTTGTTGCTTCTTCAGCAACTCAAACTATCATTGAGTTCTCGCCAGCCCTTCCTCTGCTACTTCACTCCGCTTCTTTAAAACGTCAACTTCTCCATGGGAGAATAGTTGCACCTTGGTTTTCAGCATCAAGTTGTTAATGTCGCTCTTATCCGCTGATGGAGTTTATGAGGAGGGAGTGGCTATACCAGCATTCTTGAAGAAAGTGGCGTTGGAGCTGTTTTGCGAGATGACTTTGGAAACAACCTCAACACTAGTCAATAGTGGCTACCCATGAGCAACAGCTTCTGCACATATAGTTTCCATTGACATCTACAAAATGTAAAGATGAACTGTATTTGTTTGCTGATTATAGTAAAAGAAAATATTGTATTAAACTAACTAGGAGCAAAGGCGGATCGGAAAACTGCTACTAAATAGTGTTAAAATAACACGAATGACTGGGGCAGCCATGAATGTTAAAACTATATGATGCAGCATATATAGAGTGTTGGTAAAATAACGACAAAACTTTTGCAAAAAGAATTCATAATTGCTACTAAATCATGGAGTCTTGATGGTACTAACTTATTGTGCATGGAAATGAACATAAATTAAAATTGTATACATCAACCAAATTATTATCTAAATTCTGGAAGAGCAAAGATACATGTATAGGGACTTACAACTGCGTCTCTGGCCGCGTCACTCATACCCTTCTTGCGGCTGGTATGGCCGACCTTGAAGACTTCCACAGCACCCTAAGCAATTGCCTCATAGGGTTCCTCCTTGTTGACGTCAGTGACTTCTATCATTGTTCTTGTACTTGTTCTGATGTACCAAAATGTTGGTCATACAAGCAGCAAAATCAAGTAGGAATAATTGATAATGGGACTTGCTACAAGATTCATCCGAAGTGCAGGTGTGTATGTATGTACTCATTTAAGGAAGTAGAAGAATGAAAAGGTTACATTACAAGAGTGTTGACACTTACATATGAATGCAACTGCACAATGTAGCAGCAAGATCCTATTGCTTGAGGCCACTTGACTCTACCACACACTACCGGAAAATGGTACTTTGCCGTGTGTGCACAGGTTTGCCGTGTGCACAAAATCGGGCATACAACAAAGGGTCTTTTGCCGTGTGTCGCCCGCGAAACACACGGCAAAAACAAAAACACACAGCAAAGACACTTTGCCGTGTTCCGGATTAGGGGCACACTATAAAGTAGACGAGTTTGCCATGAGCCGAATCTATAGCACACGGCAAAAACAAAAACACATGGCAAAAATGCTTTGCCGTGTGCCGGATTAGGGGCACACGGCAAAGTAGACGAGTTTGACCTGATACTTATCCACTCCAGGCTCCTCCATCCCCTCACGCCGCACACAAAACCACCCCATGCTCCGACCGCATCCTCTCCCTCCCCTCCATCCCCTCTGGCACGTGCCGCTCCATCCCTGCCGGTCGCGAGCCCCTTCCTCCCTCTGGCATGGCCGATGCGGTGCTCCTCCCTCCCTCCGGCGCGGCCCAGGCGGTGCCCCGCCCTCCCTCCACCCCTCCCACTGTTGCCCCTCCACTGCCCCCTCCGCTTGCCCCTCCCCTCCCCCTCCGCTTGCCCCTCCTCTGCTTGTGAGGAGCGGCGGCTGTGGGGCGAGGTGCGGCGGCGAATCGAGCATGGTGCTAGGTGCGGTGGTGATGGCGGAGGGTGGCCATGGTGCGGTGGTGACTTGAGCATGAGTAGATCCGCCGGCGCGGCAGCCATGACGTTTTCTGCAATTGTTGGTAATTCTTCATGCACAACATTCTCACCACTGCTACCATTTAGTGCGATTAGTGATAATTCTTCATGCACAGGCTGTTTAGGTGCTTATATTGTATGCATCCTTTTTAGTATCCTTGATGAACTTTTAGGAATAATTTCTTTTGGTGGGATTGAGCTCACTCTCTTTGCACTACTACAGAACAGGCCTTTGATCCAAGCCATTTGTCTCGGCTGCCTTTGGGCCCGGGACCAAAGGTGGCTTTTGTCCCGGGTCCAACGGCTAGCCGGGCCAGCAGGGGGGGGGGCAGGGGCTTTTGTCCCGGTTGGAGCCACCAACCGGGACCAAAGGGTGGCCTTTTCTCCTGGTTGGTGGCTCCAACCGGGACAAAACACTACTAGATTTTCCCCTTAATACAACGCACGAAATGTGTTGCAATATGCCATATTTGGTTGCAATAGCCGCAATTGCAACCAATTTGTGTCGTAAGAAAATGCAGCTAACTGTCTCGCTGCATTAGCCTGTAGCGACGCATGTCTTTTTTATGTTGCATTAGTTTTTCTATTACAACACATTGAGGTGTTGCATCTAGCATCTATAGGCTCGCTCGTGTTGGTTGCAAATTATCATATTGCGACGCATCTGCTGTTGCCATAGGTGCAATTGCATCGTACCCAACGCGTTGCAATTTGTAAAATCTTGTGTTGCAAAGTATTGTATTGCTACACTCTAGTTGTGGTTGCTATAGGGGGAGGCACCTCTATTGCCACGAAAGTGCTTTGGGTGCTATATGTGGTTCCCTCTATTACCACGAAGTTGATTTCGGTGCTATAGGTGGTGTTATCTATTGCCACAAAAGTTGTTTGGTTGCTATATGTGGTTCCCTCTATTACCACGAAGTTGATTATAGTGCTATAGGTGGTGTCCTCTATTGCCACGCAGCAGGGATGGTTGTTATAGGTGGAACATTCTATTACCACCAAAATATATAGGTTGGAGGCAATAGGTGGAGCACGCTATTGCCACCTAGTTTGATTGGTTGTAAGATGTTTCCTACGTTGTTGCTTTGAAAATGTTTTGGTTGCCAAAAGTTCATGTCTCTATTACCACCATAATACGGGGTTGCTACAAGTGGAACTTACTATTGCCACGAGCCTTTGTGACACCGAAAAATATGGGTTGCGATAGGATGAATTCTCTTTTGCAACAAAAGGTGTTGCTGCCATAGATTTGTAGGTCACCATATGTCTATTCTGCCACGCTCATTTTTGTAGCAGCAATAATTTAAAACATTAAAATACAGGATCAATAATAATTATGCATTTATAATTCATGAAACAACATTCAACCATTCACTGATAAATTCCATTCAACAACAGCATGTAGCAACACATAGCAACATTCAACCATTCAACCATTCACTGATAATACTAATAAGTTTTCAACAGGACATTGTTTCAACATATTATTGGCATGACTTCAAGACGATCCCATCACTTGATCAGCAAAGAGTGACTTCAAGAAGGTCCCATCACCTGTTTGCTCCATTCGAAATGGCTTAGAGCATCAAATATCTTTAATAGTGGAAAGGGTGCAACAACAGCATGTATCAAACCAAAGTTTCATTGCGAATCATAAAATTATCAGAATGACAACAAATAATTAACACAACTATAAACACTTTGACAGCTGAAACAGAAACATTCACAGCAGGTAGAGTACAAAAATTTCACCTCCTGTCTTCTTGGCGATTTGTTGTCTCCTATTTGCAGCTTTTTCCTGTAGCTGTTGTGATGAAACGTATGCCGCGGGCGGGACGGAATGTGCTTCACCAGCTTTACTACTTCTTGTAGTGCGAATGCTAGCTGCCCTTGGTTTACCACCGACTTCAGATTGCTCTGGGTGGCTTTGAGGCTTCTCCTAGAACAAAAAATTTGGAAGGAAAAAATTAGGTTCGATTTTGTTCTGTATCTGATGATAGAAGTAAAAAGTTGTCAATTCACGAACAACCTGACTAGAAGAGAGCACATTCGGTGAGTTTGTCTATACTTCTTCAGTACTCATGTTTGATGCAAGCCGCCGCCACCTCTACAGATGCAGCGACATTGTTGTTTGGCTGGACAGCTGTTGGCAGGATAAACTATGAAAGGGTACAAACATTTAGATATAGAACCTATGGAAAGAAAGTCATTCAATAACTAGCTTGACTAGTACCTGCTGAGATGGTGCCTATCCATTTGCTGCTTGCATCATTGATAGGAACTCTCGCCTAAGCTCTTCTTTATCAGCCTCCTTTGCCTTGTTAATTTCTTCAATTTGTCGTGCATGTTCTCTCCTTTCGGCTTCCCTGTCAGCTTCCCATGTTGACATTTGTTGTTGTAGCTGCCCAAATGATTCCATGAGCTCGACGTGTTCGTCATGCTATTGCTCCTCCCTACGAATTTGTTCCTGGCGATCCGCATTCAGCAGCTACCTTATAGTTGGGTTTTTTGCCAGGTACCCATTACCATGCAACTTGGTTGATTTGCACTCTGTGACTGCCTTGTATGCCTTCTGGAAAATCTCGTTCTTTTCCTTTTGGGTAACAAAGTTTTCCTCTGCATTTGATTCTGCCTCAGTAATAAGGCTGCTTGCTTTGTCCTAAAATTTACAAGGCACAGATGGAGGAGTTAGTTGAACAAGAAATTGCATGCATTCTATATTTGCATGGACTATATATAGTAATGTATGTACAAATTCAGTGAGAACTCTTGTAGACATCTGTTGACGCTTCTTAAAGCGCCAATTTACGTACCGCAAGCGCATGGATCGTGTAGCTTTTCCCTTAGAGTATTCCCCCAAGGTTTATCAATCCACGGAACAAGTGTATTACTATGCTTAACTAAGCACTAATGATGTTGGTAAAAGATCTATATTGAGTGTTTGAGTGTGAAATAGATCTAATCTAACCAATCTAATCTAATCTAGACTAGTGAGCAATGATAGACGTGTGCACAAGATATGAAGAGCATTTGTCCATAGGGTCTAGGATCACTAGAGATGTAATCGCCAAGCAACGAAGAACGGATCTAATCTACCAAAGGTGTGCTCCAAGATCAAAACCTTTCCCTCCCGCATACTGTCACTACACGAGGATAATCGGTAACGAATCAACAAGAACACGATAGTTGATGTAATCTAAGTAAACTATGCAAGAGCAAAGCAAACCCAAAGCCAAGTCGCGAACTATTAGGCATCAAAGCATCATCAACAAGAATCGCGATAGATCAATCTCATAAAGGATTCGGCCATTACAACTCAAGATCTCCTTACAACCCCATGAAACAAACGAGGACTTTACCCCATGAAGCTAAGCAAAGCATAGTCGATCATGGTGACGAAATCTCCGGCAAGGGATGGATCCCTTGCTGTCCTCCAACTTGCAGCGGCGCCGAGGGACGATGAGGCCTCCGGTGTCGCCTTTCTCTTGTGTCTAACTTGAATGGATCTCTAAAACTCGTCTCTGGATGCTTCCTCCTCTGCGATCTCTAGATTGCCTCCTCTTTGACGGCAGGCTTCGGGGTATTTATAGGCAGATATGGTCGGTGGTTTTGGTAAAACATAGATTATGGTTGACGTATACTTCGTGCTGAAGAAATCTGAGACCGGTTGGGCTCCGAAATGGGCTAGGCTGGCCGGCCCAAGGGCTCTAGGCCGGCCGCCCAGGCCCTTTCTGGCCCCTTTCGGTCCCATCTTTCGCGTGTGGCGTCTTCTTCTTATTCCTCATCTTAGCCCAGTTGTAACCATGCGTCAAAAACATCTCCGAAAATGTCCCAATTTCCTATCAAATGCAAACATGCTCCAAAATCCAGGACAAAATCGAAAACGGTCAGTTCGGGGGTGCCAAGTGGCGGGTTAGTACAAGAATCATCCCGAGAAATTTACCAAAACCTCTCCTAATTGTATAATAAAATGGGTACTTAAGGAGCACCAACATTCCCCCCATACCTTAGTCTTTGCTCGTCCTCGAGCAAATCAAATCATCAAGTCCTTCCATGGGTTGCTCGAGAGTTCTCAAACTGCAAAATTTGCTTATGCAAACAAGTCTAACAATATTTCTTCAAACAAAGGTCAGAGGAGCAGCAAGGATAATCATATCATGGGCATTCAAAAACTCATCTAATATTACTCCACAACTCTTAACTTTAGCCGGCAACTCGAATATCGACAACACTTGCTTTCTTGCCATCCTTGGAGGTTTTTCTTTTTTATTAAGAAACAAAATACCCTGCAACAAAGGTTAGACCAAAAATTCTTGCACAAGTCCTTTCATGTCTCTCAATATAAGTGGCTTTCCTATTTTTATTGCAAGCTCTCATCTCCCGAAATTCTCTCAAGTATAAAGTGGGGCTATAGGTGAGGCTTAGCAAAGTATATACATATATTGTCAAATTAAGAAAACCTTCTAATGATTGCTTACCTTCCGAGCCAATGATCATGAGAGTTTCTCCATAATGTAAAGGGTTCAAGGGTAAGAAGATTTAGAATGGTGGACATGTGCAAAGGCATACAAAAAGATTGACTTCAAGGCACAAGCATCGTCCTCGTTGTCGGATTGCACAAGGGAATTGAGGATATTGTTCTCAAACAACAAGGTGATATCTCTTTGCACTTCTCTAACCATAGATCTTCATTCTTCTCTTCATACATTTTCTTTCTTTTCTCTTTCTTTTTTTCTCTCCCGAATTTTCTCTCTCTGTCCGACCCTTTTCATAGGACACTTTCTATAAAACATAGATAGGCAAATCTCCAAAGTGTCTCCCTAAATTTTTAGAGCCCGAACCGAGACCAGAGAGGCCTAGGCCGGCGGCTCAGGAGGTGTAGGCCGGCCGGCCTGGGGCTTTCCCAGGTCGGATTCGGTCCATCTTTCGAATACTGCTTCCTTCTTCATCCCAAAATTATGTTTATACAAATCATGCGCAAAAAAAGAACGTATCCTCATAATTGGGTTGTGGTCAAGGAAGACGATAATAAACAAGAAAATCTCGGGTTCGGGTTTTGGAATCCGGTAGATCTCATGAGTTGTTCCGATGAGGAATTCTCATTACTGAATATTGACGTGGCTAGCAATTCAGAGATGAAAAATACGGGCATGATCATTGCTCGAAATTAAACTCCCAGAAAAGAAACACTCCATCCACATCCAATACTTATGGTGGAACGAATATAGCTTTTGGATGATAGGATTTTTACTCTCAACTTGCCAAGAACTTGATCAACCTTATGCTTGTAGGGGTTTTATTATTTTTATGAAATTAAAGTCCTCCAAATCATGCCTTACTCGCAAGCGTAATCAAAACCAAGCGCTAGATCAAAGCTCAAGTGTGGGTATTAACATGAACGAATAATTTACTAAGCTCCACAAATAAGATTTAAATTTCATGACAACGCCATGAACAATTGCTTTAAAGAAAATAAAGTCAAACTGAATGCACAAATAAAATTGCATGATCCAACAAAACAAAGACTCTTTTTTATTTTGTTTTCATGACTCAACACTAATTTAAGACTCACTCTCACACAAGCGAAAAATAAAGCACACAACGCTAAACTATGACTCTCACACATGCGGAATTAAAGACACGCACACGACGAACTTTCGAGTAAACAAAGACTAACAAAATTGAATCTACGAGTCGTCACACCTCCCCCCAATGCTTAGATTATGCGGCGTCCTCGTCGCAATGATATAAAAGATGGGTGTGACACTCGTCGGTGTTCTCAACGGCACCTCGAGCAATTGCATCTTGGACGCCCTCCTCCTCCTTGCTTTTGTAGATCTCCGACCATCCCGAATAAATTCCTTATGTTGCGGAGAAGGAAGTTGTAATCTCTTTCGGCCAAGCTCTCGATGTCGTCCATCCTTCGATCCAT